>NC_054487.1:79102144-79309644 GCF_017639515.1 Carcharodon carcharias
CATCCACTGCCAGTTGCAGTGAAAATATCGATGGTGCTCAATTTTTACCCCACTTCTGACATTATGATGGGGGGGAAGGTCATTGATGAAGTAGCTGAAGATGGTTGGGCCTAGGACACTATCCTGAGGAACTCCTGCAGTGATGTCCTGGAGCTGAGATGACTGACCTCCAACAACCACAACCATCTTCCTTTGTGCTACGTATGACTCCAACCATCGCTAGGGCTCCTTAATGCCACACACGATGAAATGTGGCCTTGATGTCAAGGGCAGTGACTCTCACCTCACCTCAGGAGTTCAGCTCTTTTGTCCATGTTTGAGCCGAGGCTGTACTGAGGGCCTCGGCCTGCTTTTGGGGGCTGCATTGCGTTAGTGGCGCCCTCTGCAGCCTGCGGAGCTGGAACTGCGGGTCTCGCGAGAAAAGGGGAATCGAATGGGTCGGACACTCCCAGGCTCACCTGGATGAATGCCCCAGGGGTGTGTGCACCTGCTGATCCTCCTCCCTATGGGTGCCCGAGGGCCCCTGGCTGACTCCTTGTGAGGAAGGGGCAGCTGGAATGAGTTTGAGATGCCCTGCCTCCATCTCGCATTGACACTGATGGGTGCCAGCAAGTGCTTCAGCGATGGGAATGCAGCTCCTGCAGGATCAATGTCCTGGGTCAAAGTCTCCATGGCGGCCACCATTCTGCCAGTGTTGACTTCGATGCGTTGGCATGCCGGCGCTATCACATGAGACTGAGGATAGATGGGCTTCTCCATCATGTCTTGCACTCTGAGGGTTGCAGTGGACATCCCTTCCTGATGTTCCCGAGCTTGTCTTTGCAGCTCCAGCAACTAAGGTATGACCAGAAGCCTGTCATCTGACTTGGACTCAGCAGGCTCCTGGCCTCCAGTAGTCCTCTGAGTGCTGACACCCTTGGATTTCCCAGCCTCTGCCCCCTGTGGATCAGAGCGGGAGGTAGAGGAGATGACCTTCCACTGCACCCAGCAGACGCCCCAGAGAGGCATCACTAAGTTTGAGGGCTGCTACCCTCTTTGCTTTTAAGGCCATCTGTCGCCTGGAGCAGTCCTGTTGTCTGTAGATGCAAAGTGGGCCGTGCTCTGGTGCGCTTTGAATATGGTGCCAGAGGGAGGAAGCACTGAGGTCACAGCATCGGGGGCAAATCCGAGCCCACCCACCCACCAGCGAGCCTGCGTGTTTCCCGTGCATGCCTTCTTAATGAGGTGGGACGTGCCAGCAAAAACCCACCATTGTGGCCGGCAGGAAAAAGGTCTTTTTTCACACCCACCGCTGCACTTGGTGCAATTCAGAGAAAATTCGGCCTGCTACCTCTGACAGTGCAGCACTCTCCCTTAGGGGAGCTAGCTCTCTGAGGGTTGTTGGCTGGTCCTCCCTGTGCATGTTTTCCATAGGCCTCAGGTGACGCGGTGAGGCAAGTGATGTCTGCTGAGGCCGAGTTTTGCTAGAGGTGGGCAATCAGAGCTGATAACCTGAGCGCACAGCAGTAAAGTTGGAATGTAAATGGCCTCAAGGTTCTGAGTGTCTGCATGCTCAGTGTTAGAAATGGTTCTGCAACTCGAGAGAAGTGAAAACATAAAGGAAGAAGGCAATTCATAGAATTACAGCATGGATACAGCACAGAAGGAGGCTTTTTGGCCCATCACGTCCATGTTGGGACTGCCAGCTCTCTGAAAGAGCACCTCAGCGAGTCCCACTCCCCACCATTTCCTCGTAGTCCTGCATTCCCTTTCTCTTCAGGTGCTTATCCAAGTCCTTTTGAAAGCCATGATTGAATCTGTCTCCAACGCACTCTCAGGCAGTGCATTTCAGAGCCTAACCACTTGCATATAGAGATAAAAGCAAAGAACTGCGGATGCTGGAAATCCAAAACAAAAACAGAAACAGAAATACCTGGAAAAAGAAGGGTCATGAGGACTCGAAACGTCAACTGTGCTCTTCTCCGCCGATGCTGCCAGACCTGCTGAGTTTTTCCAGGTATTTCTGTTTCTGTTTTTGCACTTACATATAGAAGTTTTTCCTCAAGTTGCTTTTGGTTCTATTGTCAATCGTCTTAAACTGGTGCCTCCTGGTTCTCGGCTTTTTCTGCCAACGGGAACAGTTTCTCCCTCTCCACTCTACTCAGACCCCTCACGGTTTTGAAAATTGACTACAATTACTTATTAAATAATGCTCCTTGCTATAATCATTCAAAATTCTTGCTTTCAAAAGGCGAATTCATTAAATAAACAAAGAATCCAACCCTTGGCAGTTCATGGCTTTCATTCTTTACCTACCATGAGATACAACACAAATCAAAACTGGTGAGCATCTGTGAAGTAATCCTGCAAGGATCCCAGCCATCATGTCATACAGCTACAACCTGGGACATGGCTCATCAACCAGTCTTCTTAACTCATCAGTGCTTCAGAGCTTCCAAATTCATAGCTCTGGCCGTAAGCTGTGTACTACTGAGAGTCCAAACTGTTCACTTAAAGTTAAGTCTGGAGTTTGGTCAGTAAAGCTGGCACAGTCAGGCTGGGCACTGGCAAAACATTGACCACAATCTTTCAGCATGCGATGTTAAACCAAGGTCCCGTCTGCCCTCTTGGGTTAATGTAAAAGATCCCAAGTCACTATTTTGAAGAAGTGCGGGGCGCTCCTCCCCCGGGTCCGGGCTAGTATTTATCCCTGAATCATCATCACGGAGAAAAAAAAACAGATTGTCTGATCACTATCCCTTTGCAGTTTGTGGGATCTTGCTGTGCGCAGATTGGCAGCCATGCTTCGTACATTGTAACAGTGACCACGCTTCAAAAAGTACTTCATAGGCTGTAAAGCGCCTTTGGGATGTTCTGATGTTCATGAATTCTTGAACGGCGCTATATAAATGCAATCCTTTCTTTTTATCCAACGTAAAATTTGCAGATAGTTATGAAGTTCAGTGATTACTGTCTAGAATATGACAGCCTTTGACAAGGTTCCAAAATGTCCTCTCAATACTCTCTTGACCAGATACAAGAATACACAGCAAGAACTCTGACCCAGTGACAGCTGCACATTGAAGTCATTGCGTGGCGGCTGCATGTGTAACGCCATTGGCTCTGTGCATGTCATGTGAGATGTTGTCACGAACACTATTGCTATGGCAACAGCTATTCCAAGGTGTTACACAAGTGCTCAGCAAAGTGAAAAGGTACTTTCCCTTTAACACCAGTGGTCAGTTACTCTGTTGGTGTTAAGGGGGAAGTCACCACAATGTCAAAAAGCAAAGAAACAGGAACCTGTTGAAATTTCATTCTTACCTTCAAGCGACTGCAGAAACAGGGGCAGAGGCTTGCGTTAATAACAATTGGCAACTTTAAAACATTGAAAATATCTCAGTTCAGAATTAATTACCAAATGCAAATGATATGTCGCTCAATGGGACACCAAAGATGAAAAGTCATGACAGACCAGGAAACAAACTGGGCTCATGCTAATCTATTTAAAGCAATCCATTAGGTAATATTTAATGAGCTAAATTATGCACATTTTTAACAGCAGAAGTTTCCTAAATACATTAAAACCACTCTTGAGTAGGAGTCATTAATTATAGGCTGAATTAGAATAGGTACAGGATGCAGAATCTGAATGCACTTGAAAAAGCCAGCACACTGTATTATTCAGCTTTTATATTTCACTTCAACTGTAACAGTTCCATGAAATAGATTCTTTGAAATTACCCAACACTCATTCACTTGCCCATGTCTAGACAATAGAGTGGGCAGCAGTAATAACTAGCTCCTTTTATGTATTCTTCACAGCCCATTCCCCAGTTTGTCAGGTCCAGCACTAAAAATAGTTGGTGATTGTCCCTCTATGCAGCACAGACTAATGGATTTGCAAGACCCCCAGGAAATGACCTTGAATTTCTGCATATCAACATTTGTTTGCGCTGTGTCTTTTCTCAGGCTCTCCGGAGGCTGAATCATTAAAACTGGCTACAAATGACAGCTCCCTTTGTCTACCAGCTGGCACAGCAGGGGGCCTGACTCTTGTCTTATCTTGTAGACACCACCAGGTAAAAGTGAGACTGCAGCTGGGTGGAAAGAGCAGGGCTGGGGTGGGACAAAGTGGGCAGCTCTTTTGGAGGGCTAGCAAAGGCATGAAGAGCTGAATGGCCTCCTTCTTCCTACATGCCAGGAGTCTCATCCCCTCGGCACGTTGCCCTCGAGGTGGCTGTGGTGGGGAAGAGACCGTTGTTCACCTCCTTGTAGATTGTGCCTTTGCAAAGAAAGTCTGGAGAGAGATGCAGTGGTTTCTGTCGAGGATCGTCCCGAGCTGTTTGGTGACACAGGACTCTGTGCTCTACGGGCTGTTCCCAGGGACACATACCGAGACAAACATCAACTGCAGCTGGAGGATCATCAACTCGGTAAAAGACGCTCTTTGGTCTGCCCGTAACTTGTTGGTCTTCCAGCGCAAAGAGTTGTCCCCGACCGAGTGTTGCAGACTGGCACATTCCAAGGTTCAGGACTACGTGCTGAGGGACGTACTAAAGCTTGGGGCAGCTGCCACAAAGTTGCAATGGGGAAGGGTCGCTGCCTAAGACCTTTCTGTCACAGTGCAGCGAGGGGCTGGGAACTGTAAAGAGCCCCTCGGGATGTACAACTCAAAATGAATGTCTGCCAATGATTGTAATATTCATTGTTTGTACTGATACACCTTGTGATTCATGTTGTAAAAGTTGAACCTGATTGTATTTTTGTGATGGTGATTTTGAAATGGTTTGAAATGTTGTTGAAGATTTATGAATAAAGTATATTTTTGCAAAGAAAAAGAGCTGAATGGCCTCCTTGTGTTGTGCGATTGGACAGACCTATGATTCGATTTGAAAATCTGGATCTTTCAAACTGGTTTATCCTGTCTCCTCCTCCAGGGAGCTGTTTGCATAAACAAACACAAATGGACAACAGTTCTAAGATGGATAATGAATAATTTCCTATCAGTTACAAGCCCAGAAACTAAGGTCTGTAAGAAGAAAGACTTGCATTTATGTAGCACCTGCCAAGGTTGTTTACAGCCAATTAAGTATTATTTTCAAATGTAGTCACTGTCAAAATGTAGTTGTCAGTTAGTCAGTAACGAGCACAGCATGCTCCCATAATCTGATGGTAACGAAAAAATCTTTTCTTTAGTGTTTTTTTTTCATTCAGGGGACGTAGGTGTCACTGGCTAGGTCAGCATTAATTGCTCATCCCTAATTGCCCCTTGAGAAGGTGGTGATGAGCCACCTTCTTGGACCACTGTAGTCCATGTGGTGTACATACACCCATAGTGCTGTTAGGAAGGGAGTTCCAGAATTTTCACCCAGCCACAGTGAAGGAACGCCGATATATTTCCAAGTCAGGATGGTGAGTGACTTGGAGGGGAATTTCCAGATGGTGGTGTTCACATGTGTCTGCTGCCCTGGTCCTTCCAGGTGGTAGAGATCGTGGGTTTGGAAGGTGCTGTCGAAGGATCCTTGGTGAATTCCTGCAGTGTACCTTGTAGATGGTACACACACTGCTGCCACTGTGCGTCGGTGGTGGAGGGAGTGAATGTTTGTGGATGTGGTGCCAATCAAGCGGGCTGCTATGTCCTTAATGGTGTCAAGCTTCTTGAGTGTTGTGGGAGCTGCAATCATCCAGGCAAGTGGAGACTATTCCAGCACACTCCTGAGTTGTGCCTTGTAGATGGTGATCAGGCTTTGGAGAATCGGGAGGTGAGTTACTCATTGCAGGATTCCTAGCTGCTGACCTGCTCTTGTAGCCATAGTATTTATATGGCTAGTCCAGTTCAGTGCTGGTCAATGGCAACCAGCAGGATGTTGTTAGTGGGAGATTCAGTGATGGTAATGCCAATGGATGTCAAGAGAGATTGTTAGATCCCCTCTAACAAGGGATGGTCATTCCCTGGTACTTGTGTGACATGAATGTTACTTGCCACATCAGCCCAAGCCTGAATGTTGTCCACATCTTGCTGCATATGGACATGGACTGATTCAGTATCTGATGAAGGTGCTGAACATTGTGTAATCATCAGCAAACATCCCCATTTCTGACCTTATGATGGTGGGAAGGTCAATGATGAAGTAGCTGAAGGTGGTGGGGCCAAGGACACTACTCCTGCAGTGATGTCCTGGAGCTGAGATGATTGACCTCCAACAGCCACAACCATCTTCCTTTGTGCTAGGTACGACTCCAACCAGTGGAGAGTTTCCCCCCGATTCCCATTGACTCCAGTTTTGCTAGGGCTCTTTGTTGCCACACAGTCAAATGCTGCCTTGATGTTAAGGGCAGTCACTCTCAGCTCACCTCGGGAGTTCAGTTCTTCTGTCCATGTTTGAACCAAGGCTGTAATGAGGTCAGGAGCTGAGCGGCCCTGGCAGAACCCAAACTGAGTGTCATTGAGCAGGAGACTTATTTACAAATGCACTCCTTCCTTTCTGTTACCAATCACTGCCATTTTCTAATGTCCTGTTAAAGCAGAGATAACTTAATTTATTACTTTTGAGTCTTGATTTTCAATTTCTATTTAAAAACAAAATATGAAAAGACCAGTGGAACTATATCACTGTTCCATTAATGTAGTGTGGTCAAAACCCTGGAACTCCCTCCTTAACAGCACTGTGTGGGTGTACCCACACCACATGGACTGCAGGGGTTCAAGAAGGCAGCTCACCACCACCCTCTCAAGGGGCAATTAGGGATGGGCAACAAATGCTGGCTTAGCCAGTGAAGCCCACATCCCGTGAGCAAATGATATATATATTAAAAATATATAACCTTTGATGCATTGGCTGCTACCTAGTGGTTTGGAAGGGGTTAAATTATGTTAAAAAAAAACTTGACCGTAGAATGGTCGCAACTGCTACCACCGTGTCTGGCCATTTCGCCGTTGTTTCGGGGAGAGCTTAGTGCTGCCTTGGGATTGATCAGCGTGAGCGCTCTGCTCTCTGGTGAAAAGCGACCCTTGTACCTGTCCAAAACCCCGTTCATTCACAAAATGCAGAGGGCAATGCGGGTCGAGACGGTGCCCTCTCTGAGATTAACAGCCCCGAGCCGTGGGGATTGTGGTTGTGCGGGGAATGATTCATAAATATTTGATGTGACAACAGCAGCCTCTGCAATCGTCGAAACCATCTGGAAACCGTAAACAGCGGGTTATTCGACACAAAGGCAAGGGTTTACCCTTGAAGTGACATCCATCCCAACTGCACCTTATCCCCCGCTATTCCGACCTGGGTAATGTCGTTTATTGTATCTCTTGACAATGCTTGGGAGTCACTATCATCATTCAGGGTTCCGGGCGGATCTTTCTCTCTGAATAGGCTGAACGAATGAATGAAACAGAAACAGACAGACAGACACACACACACACACACACACCCAGCAGCCAATCACAGCGAACCAGGGCTGCCGAGCTCTCCATTCATGGCCAAGTGCGCAGTTACTACGAGTGAATGAGTTGAAATTTGCCCAGCAACCCATTCAGGCTGGAGTTTTCGGCTAAAGGCAGGCTGTCAGCTATCTCTATCTCTCTCTCTGTTGCTGGGAAAGGGCGGACGTCCGGCAACAGTGTTTGCAGAACATAAACATATATATTGATTGCTTTTTCGCTGGCATTGTGTTCAGGGCAGCTAGTTAAACAAACAGGCAGGAAGCATAAAACTCTCACTCGCTCATTCATGCTTTTTTAAAATATATATATATATCCGCCGAGCACGGAGTGTGAGTAACAAAAGGGAGGGAGCCCAGGTGGAAGCAAGCATCGCTTCCCTGACCTCCCGAGCATGATATTGAATAAAGAACGACGTTGTGTGCGATCCCTTTGTCCGTCCCTCCCCCTGCACAGCTCCATGCTGGAGTTAAAAAGCTCATGGAAAAATTTTAATGTTTCCCACCACCCCCCCCCCCAAAAAAAAATACTTCATTCATAAAATTTTTAGAAGTACATTGCACAGCAGCCCAAATTTGACATTACATGAAGTGCAATACAGATCAGTATACAGTATATGAAGCCTCATTATACTTGCCATTACGGGTTATATTTGCAATGCACATTTACAGTATGTTTCATGTCATTCTCTACAGGGTAAGCAGACTGATAATCCAGAGACCCAGGGTAATGCTCTGGGGACCTGCGTTCAAATCTCACCACGGCAGGTGGTGGAATTTGAATTCAATAAAAAGAATGGAATGAAGATGACCATGAAACCATTGCCGATTGTCATAAAAACCCATCTGGTTCCCTAATGTCCTTTAAGAAAAGGAATCTGCCCCCCTTACCTGGTCTGGCCTACATGTGACTCCAGACCCACAGCAATGTGGTTGACTCTAAAATCACAGATCAGAAGAGGCCCTTCGGCCCATCGAGTCTGCACCGACACGTGAGAAACATCTGACCTACCTACCTACCTAATATCATTTACCTGCACTTGGCCCATAACCTTGAATGTTATAAAAACAAAAAACTGCGGTTGCTGGAAATCCAAAACAAAAACAGAATTACCTGGAAAAACTCAGCAGGTCTGGCAGCATCGGTGGAGAAGAACAAAGTTGACGTTTAGGGTCCTCATGACCCTTCAACAGAACTAAGTAAAAATAGGAGAGGGATGAAATATAAAACCTTAAACCAGCTTATATTTCACCCCTCTCCTGTTTTTACTTACTTCTGTTGAAGGGTCATGAGGACTCAAAACGTCAACTCTTTTCTTCTCCGCCGATGCTGCCAGACCTGCTGAGTTTTTCCAGGTTTTACCTTGAATGTTATGATGTGCCATTTGCTCATCCAGGTATTTTTTAAAGGGTGTGAGGCAACCCACCTTCACCACCATCCCAGGAAGTGCATTCCAGACCGTCACCACCTTCTGGGTAAAGAAGCTGTTCCTCACATACCCCCTAAACCTCCTGCCCCTCACCTTGAAATTATGCCCCCTTGTGACTGACCCTTCAACTAAGGGGAATGGCTGCTCCCTATCCACGCTGTCCATGCGCCTCATAATCTTGTACTCCTCGATCAGGTCACCCCTCAGTCTCCTCTGCTCCATCGAAAACAACACAAGTCTATCCAACCTCTCTTCATAACTTAAATGTTTCATCCCAGGCAACATCCTGGTGAATCTCCTCTGCACCCCCTCCAGTGCAATCACATCCTTCCTATAATGTGGCAACCAGAACTGCACACAGCACTCCAGCTGTGGCCTCACCAAGGTTCTATACAACTCCAACATGACCTCCCTACTTTTGTAATCTATGCCTCGATTGATAAAGGCAAGTGTCCCATATGCCTTTTTCACCACCCCACTAATGTGCCCCTCCACCTTCAGAGATCTGTGGACATATAAGCCAAGGTCCCTTTGTTCCTCAGAACTTCCTAATGTCATGCCATTCATTGAATGCTTCCTTGTCAAATTACTCCTTCCAAAGTGTATCACCTCACACTTTTCAGGGTTAAATTCCATCTGCCACTTATCTGCCCATTTGACCATCCCATCTATCTCTTCCTATAGCCCAAGACACTCAACCTCACTGTTAACCACCCAGCCAATCTTTGTGTCATCTGCAAACTTACTAATCCTATCCCCCACGTAGTCATCTATGTCGTTTATATAAATGACAAATAATAGGGAACCGAGCACAGATCCTTGTGGTACGCCACTGGACGCACGCTTCCAGTAACTAAAGTATCCTTCTATCATCACCCTCTGGCTTCTACAACTAAGCCAATTTTGAATCCACCTTATCAAATTACCCTGTATCCCATGTGCCTTTGCCTTCTTTATAAGTCTCCCATGTGGGATCTTGCCAAAGGCTTTGCCGAAATCCATATAAACTCCATCAACTGCACTACCCTCATCTACACACCTGGTCACCTCCTCAAAACATTCAATCAAATTTGTTAGGCATGACCTCCCTCTGACAAAGCCATTAGGACTATCCCTGATCAAACCTTGCCTCTCCAAGTGGAGATAGATACTCTCCTTCAGAAATTTCTCCAAAATGCCCTCTGAACAAGGACAATTAGGGCTGGGTAATAAATGCTGGCCTAGCCCACGATGCCCACATCCCAGCAAATTCTCTGCTGCATACCCAAGGAGTTTTGGTTCCAGACCCTGATACTCTGTGGCAGAAGGGCCTTAAGCGGTGGCCTTTCCCCACTGAGCCTTTGCAAATTGTAAGAGGTTGCCAGAGGATGCTTTAGGGAATGTTCCAGATTTCTGAGCTTGCAAAGCAACACTATAATACAATGTGCCTGGGCTGGCTGTGGGCCAGTGGTGACCTTACTGGGCTGTCAGATCATCTGTACTTTATCCTCCACTACAAACAGCTCAGGCTGATAGAGAGACGTGACTCCCTTTCTACCTATCTCCATCATAACAAGCACATTCAGTATTAGAGCGGTACGCACAGTTCCCAGATTGCTACAGTGCTTTCATTTATTACTGATCACTTTTCGGATTAGTCGAAGGCCTCAGTTCCCTATGACCCAGCTGGCGTTTATGTTCCTTTCTTCAACGCATTCCGAAGCTGAGCACTCACTTCGCTTTGACAGCAAGCTGGGGTTGATCTAGTGCCCTTTAACGCAGAAGGCATTTCACAGAGCCATAATCAAACTGAAACGAATGCAGAGCCAAAAGAAAAGGCAATATTGGGCATCCAAAAACTTGGTCAGATGTGGGTTTTGAGGCAAGTCTTGAAGAAGAGGGAAATGTAGCAATTGCACTCACCAGGACAATTTGCAAGAAAATACCAAGATCAGGGGAAACAACATATTCATACTGTGTGAGAAGAGAGCGCTGATTGATTGGCAATCTCTGGCATGTTGTTTCCCCTGATGTTAGTGTTTTCTTGTGAATTGATCTGATGAGTGCAAGATGAAAAGCTTTGACACAACAATGCCCCTTTATTCAGCAATACTCCAGTTCTTTCCTGCCAAACAACTAAATGGAGGAATATTGTATTTTCTGAATGTGAGAGAGACAGAGCTTTGAAACCAACAGAAACCTGCAGAAGGGAAGGTCGGTCAGTGCAACCAGCTGAAGGGTGGAGATCCTCAGGCCATGCACACCAGAAGCTCACAGAGACAGAGAGGGCACCAAGTGTTTTAACATTGATGACACAAAGATTGGCCGGGTGGTTAACAGTGAGACTGAGTGTCTTGGGCTACAGAAAGAGATAGATGGGATGGTCAAATGGGCAGATAAGTGGCAGATGGAATTTAACCCTGAAAAGTGTGAGGTGATATACTTTGGAAGGAGTAATTTGACAAGGAAGTATTCAATGAACGGCATGACACTAGGAAGTTCTGAGGAACAAAGGGACCTTGGCGTGTGTGTCCATAGATCTCTGAAGATGGAGGGGCATGTTTGTGGGGTGGTGAAAAAGGCATATGGGACACTTGCCTTTATCAATCGAGGCATAGATTACAAAAGTAGGGAGGTCATGTTGGAATTGTATAGAACCTTGGTGAGGCCACAGCTGGAGTACTGTGTGCAGTTCTGGTTGCCACATTATAGGAAGGATGTGATTGCACTGGAGGGGATGCAAAGGAGATTCACCAGGATGTTGCCTGGGATGAAACATTTAAGTTAGGAAGAGAGGTTGGATAGATTTTGGTTGTTTTCATTGGAGCAGAGAAGACTGAGGAGCGACCTGATCGAGGAGTACAAGATTATGAGGGGCAAGGACAGCGTGGATAGGGAGCAGCTGTTCCCCTTAGTTGAAGGGTCAGTCACAAGGGGGCATAATTTCAAGGTGAGGGGCAGGAGGTTTAGAGGGGATGTGAAGAAAATCTTTTTTACCCAGAGGGTGGTGATGGTCTGGAATACGCTGCCTGGGATGGTGGTGGAGGTGGGTTGCCTCACATCATTTAAAAAGTACCTGGATGAGCACTTGGCACATCATAACATTCAAGGCTATGGGCCAAGTGCTGGTAAATGGGATTAGGTAGGTAGGTCAGATGTTTCTCATGTGTTAGTGCAGAATCGACGGGCCGAAGGGCCTCTTCTGCACTGTGTGATTCTGTGATAGTCTGAAAAATAGTGGAAAAGCAGCGTTCCATGAGGCTTGCTGTAGATAGCACAAGAGTCAAATATGATACATGTAATCAGCATAAATGCCAGATGTGATGCCTGTACATGCAAACATATAAGCATATGAATTAGGAGCAGGAGTACACCATTTGGCCCCTTTAGCCTACTCCACCATTCAATAAGATCATAGCTGAGCTAATTGTGGCCTCAACTCCACATTCCGTCTACCCCTGATTCCCTTGTTAGCCAAGAATCTATCTGCTTCTGCCTTAAAGATATTCATTGACCATGTCTCCCCCGCTCTCTGGGGAACACCCATGACCCTCTGAGAAAAAAAATTATTTTCATCTCCGTCTTAAATGGGAGACCTCTTATTTTTAAACAGCGGCCCCTAGTTCTAGCATCCCCCTCGAGGGAAAACATCCTTTCAGCATCCACCCTGTTAAGTTCCCTCAGGATCTTATATGTTTCAATAGGATCACCTCTCAACCTTCCAAACTCCAATGAGTATAGGCACAACTTGTCCAATCTTTTCACATCAGATAACCCCCTCCCATCCCAGGAGTCAGTTGGGTGAATCCTCCCCGAACAGCTTCTAACACATTTATAACCTTTCTTAAATAAGGAGACCAAAGTACTCTAGATGTGGTCTCATCAATGCTCTGTACAACAGTAGCAAAACACCCCTTCTTTTATATTCCATTCCCTTGCAATAAATGGCATTTAGTGTAGTCAGCACTGAAGCCAGATATGATTCAACAAGTCAGCACAAGAACTGGATGTGATTCATGCAGCTGTCTTGTATTTACTGTATATCGTGGGCAACTGACATTGTATTGCAGAAAGCCAGGTGTTGAATGATAGAACTGGAGCCAATCTTTACACAATTTTATAAGCTTTTCTTCACATTACATACACGCGCCTCCTAACGCAACAACCCCAGTTTCAGCCTGCTCCTATTTATGGGGGCACAAATGGACCCCCAGTTAGGTCCCACCACCTGCATAAATAGAATTAGATTACAATTAACAATAGACACTAATAGGTGCCATTAAAATACATTCAGGTAACATTCAAAAAAGATATTTATTTACATCTGAATTTAAGTACGACCAATAGAATTTGAAGATTTGCAGGATATTTTCCGTGTAAATTCACCACTCTCCAAAATCTCAACTCTCCTCCAATTCTGGCTTCTTGAGCATCTCTGGTTTTATTTGCCCCACTCTTGGTGGCTGTGCCTTCAGCTGCCTCTGCCCTAAGCTCTGGCATTCCTTCCCTGAATCACTCTGCCTCTCTACCTCTCTCCCTATCTTTAAGACACTTCTTCAAGCCCTCCTCTTTGACCAAGATTTGGTCAACTGGCCTGATATCTGCTTATGTAGCTCAGTCTCAAATTTTGTTTGATAATCGCTATTGTGAAGTGCCTTGGGACCTTTTTCTGTGTTAAAGTCACTGAATAAATGCAAGTTGTTGTTAAATATCTCACCATCCGTTCTTTGCAGCCTGCCCTTTATTTTCAAAAAGGTGGCAGTGCAGCGAGTGGGTTCCGACTGATTACAGAAAGGCACAAAAGAAAGCCTGCGGGATATTGCTTACTTGGTGAAAGGGTCTCCGGGGGTTGGACCTGGCCCAGCTGTTGGGAAATACAGTTCCTTTTGTCCTTGAGATACAACTGCTGAAAGCTTACGGAACATGTTTTTGTGCACAAAATGAGGAGAAAGTAAATAGAAGAAAAGGTACTGACAGACTGCTGAACTCAAGAAAATGTAATGCAAAGGGATTGTCAAGGGTAGGTGGATAATATGAATGAGACATTCTGAACCAGAGGGTACAATGCCAGTGAACTACAGTAAGCTCCATTTATCAAATTTAATAACAGTAAAGGAATACTTGCATTGCTATAGCACCTTTCCTGACCTAAAGGTGTCTCAAAGCACTTTACAAAACCAAGTCGCACATAACAATCAACCACAAGCAGTCATTAAATAAATATCCAGATCATCTGTTTTAATAACAGATTGACGAATAAGTATTCGCCAGGACACAAGGGAGAACTCTCTTGTTCTTCTTTGAAAACGGGATCTTTTACACCCACCTGAGAGAGTAGAAGGGGCCACGGTTTAATGTCTCCTCTGAAAGACAGCACCTCCAACAGCGCAACACCCGCTCAGTACTGCACTGATGATCTCAACCTGGAATTTCTACTCAAATCTCTGGAATGGGGCTTCAACCTATAACCCTATAACTTAGAGGCTACCCACTGAGACAAGGCTGACACCTGGGGCACAGAATGATTTTTATTCAAAAGATATCCTTTATTCATAAAATTTGTAAAGGTGCATTTACAAAAGTTCAAGTTTGACACAACATAAAGTGCAATATGGTTCAATTTCTTTCAATACAGTAAGTGGCACTCTGAGGTGCAACCACGGCATTTACAATTCCTGCTTTTATTTGCAATATATGTTTACATTTCATGTCAAAATTCTCTGACGCATACAGCCTGAGGGGTTCCAACCCCTCGGTGTGCTATGATGCACCTTTCTCCATTGAGCCTTGGATACTGAGCAGTCAAATTGTGAGCAAATTATCAATGATTCAAAATGCAGGTAGTAGAGACTGAATTCTGTATGGATCAGATGGTATCCACATTGTTAACTGAGTGTGACCACATTTCTTCATTCAGTGCAAATGGATTGGCACAGACTGCCTCAAGTGCTGTGCTATTCAATGTAACAGAAGGTGCCCAAAATTTAAACCAAGCACTTCCTAGTTTGTAAACTGAATCGAATTGGTTCATAGACAGCTTGAAACTGACAGCTGGAAGATATTTTCCACAATCCAAATTAACATCAGCGTAAACAAATTTGCAGCGATTTACATTTTAATCAGGAACTCTTAATCCGGAAAAGGATATCAGACAAGAATCCTTCCTGGTTACGTTCCAGTCACCTGCTGTCAGAAAGTGCCATCTGTGGATATGAGGATAGAACAGGATTCCGCTTTGCTATGAATCCCCTACAGTCCAGTAGTCTCTTGGTACAACAAAAACTTGCATTTATACAGCATCTCTAAGGCAGTATTATTCTCCAAAGTGCTTCACAAGCGCATAATCGGACAAATTGAGATAGATTTTTTTAATAGACAAAGGAGTCAAGGGTTATGGGAGTTGACAGGAAAGTGGAGTTGAGAGCACAACCAGCACAGCCATGATCTTGTTGAATGGCGGAGCAGACTTGAGGGGCTGAATGGCCTACTGCTGCTCCCAAGTCCTATGTTCCTTTGCAAAAAACTTAAGAGCAAACCAGCGAACATGAAGAGCCAAATTTGTGGACAAGGAGGTAATTATTAAGGAGCATCTTAAAGGAAAAGAGTGATAGTGAGGCAAGAGAGGGGTACGAGCCAAGGAAAAATGCCATCTGGTATCGACTATTGGATATCCAGAACCTGGTGACAGCAGACACTGCGAAACTCCAGAGTGCCACTATTGTCAGGAGCTGTCTTTGTCTAAGTGCCATGCTGAGTGACGTCAATGACAATAGTCCTCCAAACTTTCTGATCATAGCAACAGTGGATGACCTCATTGTTGAAGCCCTGGTTAAGCCGGTCTTTTTGGTCTAGGCCCACCTGCAGCTCATGGACGTCTGTATCGAGCAAAGCGTTGACACAACTGATGCCAATCCCATTCACGCTGTTGTCTTGATGAGAATTGTTTGTTCTGACCTATTTGATGAGGGGAAAGGAAGGCATGAGCTGGTCGCCTGACGCCTTCCTCACGTGTTTTTGAAGGGAACACAAGCCCTCTTCCCAGAGGCTCCATCGCCTGACACTAGCCAGCCTTTGTCCTCCGAGGTCGTAGCTCCTCCACCTTCACCACAAGAGAATCCCCCGGACCCCACCATTGGCCATCGCTTGTAAACCTGAGCACCCTACAAGGCACTTACCAGCTGGGCCAGCCAGGACTGGGGTTTGCAAAAGGGCAGGGGTGACCACATCCTGGGTGTCATTCAGACCCCCCCCCCAACCCCCACCCCCCACTACTGTACAGACTCTCTGACTTCACCTTTGGTGAATGGAGGTTGCAAGAGTGCTAACCCTCAATTGTTAAATGGTCTACTGACAGTCACAGCTGCACTGGGTAATTAAACACATCAATGGCTTTTCATTGAGGGAATAAAGTGCTCTAATTGATTCCTGCTTACATTTCAATCTGCTCTTTGGACATTTTAGTAACCCAAATGACAGGATTACTCTAATTCTGTCTGCAGCTTTTATAGGATAATGTGATATTAAGGTTCCAACAACAGTGAAAGAGCTATGAGTCAGACATTTGTAGATAATAGCAGGAGCTGTGGCACTGTGTCAAGCTTTTCATGAACCCTCTTTCCCTGTACACTGCAACCAGAAGTGCGACAAATGGAATGGATAAGGTCAAGGGCCCTGTCGACCATGGTGAGGAGAGAGGGTGGGTTTCCTCTGTTGAGGGACAGGGGTAACATATTAAAAGTGCAACTTTGGCATGTTGCACCACCTGAACAGAAGTGACAGAGAAACTGCAAGAATGGAATAAATCCTTACAGAAAGTGTAGTGAGAGGGAGCATAGCCAAAATATCTGTGGACGTGAGTGAGCTTGTAGTTGACCAAAAGCCCGTGCCCAGAATTGGAGACATAGAAATCGAGGAAGGGAAGGGAAGAGCAGGAGGTGGACCATGTGAAGGTGAGGGGAGGTTGGAAATTGGAAGCAAAGTCGATGAAATTTTCCAGTTCAGTGCCAGAACAGGAAATGTCACCAATACAGTCACCAATACAGTCAATAATACAGTCAATAATACAGTCACCAATACATCACCAATGCAGTCATGAATAGAGTCACCAATACAGTCACTAATACAGTCATTAATACAGTCACTAATGCAGTCACCAATACAGTCACTAATACAGTCACCAATGCAGTCATCAATACAATCATCAATACAGTTACAAATACAGTCACTAATATAGTCATAAATACAGTCACCAATACAGTCATCAATACAGTGACCAATACAGCATCAATACGATCATCAATATAGTCACCAGTACAGTCATGAATACAGTCACCCACAGTCATCAGTACAGTCACCAATGCAGTCATGAATACAGTCACCAACAGAGTCATGAATACAGTCACCAATACAGACATCAATACAGCCATCAAAGCAGTCATAAATAAAGCCATCAATACAGTCACCAATACAATCACAAATACAGTCACCATTACAGTCATGAACATAGTCACCAATACAGTCATCAATATAGTCATCAATACAGTCATCAATACTGTCACCAGTACAATCACCAACACAGTCACCAATACAGTCATCAATACTGTCACCAATACAATCACCAATACAGTCATGAAAACAGTCACCAATACAGTCATCAATGTACTGGAAAAAGATGTGAGGGATGGGGTCTGAATAAGACCAGAACAAAGAATGTTCCATGTATCCCACAAAAATGCAGGCATTTCTCAAAACCATGTGGGTTCCCTTAGCAACATATTGGCTGGGATTTTCCGTGTCCACTGGTGTCGAGTGTGTTCAGTGGTCTGAGCGGACAATACGGCGAAAATGCCAAAAATCGATTTCACAATGTTATGAAGCCAGTTTGCAATTGTCCGCTCAGCCCATTGATGGTGGGCCATGTTCCCCGCCGCCAGATGTCGGGAACCCCATTGTAATACATCAGCATACCATTATAAGGCCTACCCGCCGTCTCATCCCCCCCACCCCGCTGGATCGTCTGCCCACATCGGCACGTGTTTCACAACAGCATACATAAGGCATGCACTTGACGGGCTGCCCTTCTCTCAGGACTCGAGGTTTGTTTGCCTACCTTGCTTCGGGCAGCACTCGCAGTCATCAGTGCCAGGCTTCACAGGCAGCACCACATCACTTTGAGGGGGGGCTCACCTGCAAGTGTCTACCTACTGGATCAGCCATGTGTGGGTGGCCTTTCAATGGCTTCAGGGCTAGGGCTTGCTTGGGAAAGGGGGAGGAGTGGCCTCAGGCCTCATCCCATCAGTGATGAGGTGGTTACCATACCCTGGCTGCACGGACGAGATCATTCATCCTCTATCTGTATTGGATGGCCAACCTCTTCTGTGCAGCATTGGCACTGACCACCACTGCCATCACCTACCAAGCCGGAGTGGTAATGTTGCTGCCCCTCCTACGGCTGGAGCCGGGGGGTAGAGGACATCACAATGGGGCCTCCACAGCGTCCAAAAGGTGCTCGAGGGCTGCAGTCTCCTTGCCTTCTGGGGCCCTGTCTCCTTTGCTACAGTCCTGGGCTGGAAGTGCTGAGCGCAGCTGCATTTTAAACATGGTGCCTGGCGTGATGAAGTGGAGGGGTGACGGCATGGCGGGCGAATGAGAGCCTGCCCACCATCGAAATGGCGTGTATCCCGGGAATGCACAATTAATGCGGTGAGTTTTGGGCTTATGGCATAAAAAAGCTGCCATTGCATCCGGCGGGTAAAAGGTCATTTTTCCTACCCGCTACCGCACTTAGTGCAAACATGGGATGATTCCGTCCATTTTGTTTAGAGGAAATGAGGTGGAGTTAAAAGAGAAGTTGTTCAGCGTGAGACCCCAACCCTCTGTAAATATTACCACAATCCCCGAGATACCCCGGTAGATGTTAAAACATCCCAGAGATGCCCCCTGTAAATATTAACACACTCTTAGAGACACCCATGTAAATATTAACATACCCTTCGAGACCCCTATAAATAAGTCCCCCAAAGACCCCCCCTGTAAATACTAGCACACTGTTAGAGACACCCCATGAATATAAACACACTCCTAGAAACCCCACTGTATATATCATACAATTCCAGAGATCATCCTGTAAGTATTAAGACATCCCTCAAGGTCCCCATAAGTATTAACACATCCCAGGTGAAGAAGGAGGTTCATGTGGAGTATATACACTGGCATAGACCTGCTGGGCTGAATGGCTTCTTTCTGTACTGTATACACTATATAATACAATTGGAGACAGCCTGCAGATATTAACATACTCCCACGCCACTCCTGCAAGGATGAACACACCCTCAGCACCTTTTCTGCAAATGTTGATGATCTCCCACAGAACCCCCTGGAAATATTAAGACAAGGACGATATAAAAATGCGTGGGTATACATATCAGGAAAGGATTGACAGGCTGGGTCTCTTTTCTCATGAAAATCTGGACTTAAAAGTCTGACGACGATCATGAAAACATTGTCGATTGTCGTAAAAACCCATCTGACCCTTTAGGGAAGGAAATCTGCCATTCTTACCTGGTCTGGCCTACGTGTGACTCCAGACCCACAGCAATGTGGTGGACTCTTAAATGGCCTCTGAGCAAGGCCAATTAAGGATGGGCAATAAATGCTGGCCTAGCCAGCGACCACTCACATCCCATGGACACATTTTTTTAAAATTGGTGATGGGATGGGAAGGCCATCCATAGGCCTTCTTGTCATGGACTTAATGGGGTAGAGGTGGGACTAAATGCCCCGCCACCACATTTACCACAGGGAAGGGCATTAAATTCTGCCCACTGCCCCCCTTTGTGGGGGAGAGCATAACTAGAGGCTGTCATTATAAGATAGTCACCACGAAATCCAAAAGGGAATTCAGGAGAAACCTCTTTACCCAAAGAGTGGTGAGAATGTGGACCTCAATACCTCAGGGAGTGGTTGAGGTGAATAGTATAGATACATTTAAGGAGAAACTAGGCAAGTATTTGAGGGAGAAGGGAATAGAGGTTATGATGATAGATTTAGATGAGGAAAGATGGGAGGAGACTCGAGTGGAACATAAACACCAGCATGGACTGGTTGGGCTGAATGGCCTGTTTCTGTGCTGTATATCCAATGTAATCTCCAGAGGAACCACTGAAAATAGAGACAAGCACTAGGGGCCCCCTTCAAACGTTAATGCATGCTCGGGGACCCCCTGCAAATAGTAACACACTCACGAGAGATTCCCGCAAATATTGGCACTCTCCTGGGATCCCCACTTCTGCAAATATCAACACATTCCAAGGACCCCCCCCCACCCCCTTGGCAAATATCGATGCACTGTTGGAGACTTCCTTTACTAACTTGTAAAAGACAGTGACAATTAGCTGAATGAACACAATGCTGACATTGTAGGAAACCTGTTGACTGTAGTGCACAGCCACAGTGAACTGGCAAGTGCAGAGAAAGCTGCAGAAAACAAACAGCTCTTAGGCGAACATCATACAACTTTTCCGGGAGCCCCCTGTCATCTATGGCGCCCAGTTTGAAAACATGGCATTCTTAATTGGGAAGCAATGGCAGCCTTAGGAGCAAGATGAGTACATGAGAGGGAAAGGAAAGGAGTAGGGGAATAGAATGGATAGAAGGAAATGGGCTAGGTGAAGAAGGTTGAGAAGAGGTTCATGTGGAGCACGGACAGCAGGATAGGTGGGTTGGACCAAATGGCTGGTTTCACTGTTGCATCTACTTTTCTAGGTGAAACATTACCCTGGAGAACTCAACATGTGGAGGGATGTTGCTGTAATCTGAACATTGAAAAAGTACTCACAGCAACTCACAGAGTGATGAACTGCTAGAGATCTCTCTCCTTTACCAGGATGATGTATTTATCTCTCCTCATTTGGAAGATGATCATGTTCACAGAGTGGAAGAAATGGCACACTTGAAGCCATTTGCAAGTAGGAGTAGTTTAGTAGTTTAGTAGGAGTTTAGTCTACTGCATTCGTTGCTCCCAATGCAGTTTCCTCTACACTGGAGAGACCAAACGCAGACTGGGTGACCGCTTTGCAGAACACCTTCAGTCTGTCCGCAGGCATGACCCAGACCTCCCTGTCGCTTGCCATTTTAACACTCCACCCTGCTCTCATGCCCATATGTCTGTCCTTGGCCTGCTGCATTGTTCCAGTGAAGCTCAACGCAAACTGGAGGAACAGCACCTCATCTTCCGACTAGGCACTTTACAGCCTTCCGGACTGAATATTGAGTTCAACAATTTTAGATCATGAACTGTCTCCTCCATCCCCACCCCCTTTCCGATCCCCCTTTATTCCAATAATTTATATAGATTTTTCTCTTCCCACCTATTTCCATTATTTTTAAATGTATTTCCATCAATTGTTTTATCTCTAGCCTATTTCGATTCCTTCACCCCACCCCACACCCACTAGGGCTATCTGTATCTTGCTTGTCCTGCTTTCTACCCTTAATTAACACATTCCTTAGATAATATCTCCACCTTCAACACCTCTTTGTCCTTTTGTCTATGACATCTTTTGGCAATCTTCACCTATCACTGGCCCTCTATCCAGCTCTACCCACCCCCCCCCCCCCCCCCCCCCCCCCCCCCCCCCCCGACCTTAAACCAGCTTATATTTCACCTCCCTTCTATTTTTCCTTAGTTCGGTGAAGAGTCATATGGACTCAAAACGTTAACTGTGTTCCTCTCCGCAGATGCTGTCAGACCTGCTGCGTTTTTCCAGGTATTTTTATTTTTGTTTTGTATATCCAGCATCCCCAGTTTTTCATGCTTTGATGCAAGTAGGAGTAGATGGTGTAGTGGTGATATCACTATGGTAGTAACTCCAGGCTAATCTTCTGGGGGTACAGGTTCAAATCCTGCAGCTGATGGAATGTAAGTCTGGAACTGGAAAGCTACTATCATCAATTGTTGTAAAAACCCATCTGGTTCACTAATGTCCTTTAGGGAAGGAAATCTGCTGTCCTTACCTGGTCTGACCTATATGTGACTCCAAACCCACAGCAATGTGGTTGACTCTTAACTGGAAAGCTACTATCATCAATTGTTGTAAAAACCCATCTGGTTCACTAATGTCCTTTAGGGAAGGAAATCTGCTGTCCTTACCTGGTCTGACCTATATGTGACTCCAAACCCACAGCAATGTGGTTGACTCTTAACTGCCCTCTGAAATGGCCTAGCAAGCCATTCAGTTCAAGGGCAATTAGGGATGGGCAACAAATGCTAGCTGATATCCCATCCCATGAAAGTGTAACTTTTGTAAAAAGCAGCAGACCACCCCAGCCTTGCTGGAGTTCTGACCCAACCCTTGATCCATCTACTTTCTGGCAATCTAACTGATGGATGAACATTGAGTACATCAGTATCTCAGAGCTCAATCTGTGTGCAAGAAAGATGGACCTCCAGCAGGGGAGCAGCAATCAGTGTTGTCTTTTTATTTTAATTATTAGCTAGGGGACCATTTCAATTAAACAACAGCAGAAAAAAAAACTATTTCAGAGAGTCTTTCAGTCCCTTAATTTTGTCAGTTTCTGTTTTCATGCAGGCACCCGCAGAGTGTCCCTCAGCATGTCCTTCAAAAAAAACCCCATTAGCGCTGCATTCTCCAAATGAATTTGAAGGATGGGATGGGGTGTGGGAGTGCTGGGGCTGGGGTGCGCATGGGGATCAAGAGGAGGGGAGAGAGAGTGTGTGTGTGTGTGTAAGGAGGAGGTGGAAAGTGAGAAAAAGAGGGACAAGAAAGGGAAAAATGAGGAGAGAGGGACAATGTGAGAAGAGGAGGAGAGACAAAGTGGGCAAATGGAGGAGGAGGGAGGAGAGTTTGTGGTGCAGGAGCAGCTGTGGGATAATGTCCCCCATGCGCCCGTCCACTAACGTGTCTTTCATCCCTCACTCAATTGTACAAGAGGGCAAGCCATTCTCACTCAAGTACCTTGCTGACCGACCTTCTAAGCCACTTCTAATTTAAAAAAAAATGAGACTAAATATTGAATAGGATGCAGTTCTTTTCTCTAGAAAGGAGGAGGCTGAGGGATAACCTGACAGATGGTTTTACGATTATGAAAGAGTTTGACAGGGCTGCGTAGAGAAGATCAGTGGATTTTCTGGTCCTGCCTGCGGCCGACATCGTCACGGGCGGGACAGGGAAGTTTGGGGTGCAGCCTGGTCGCTCTTCAAATTTTCCCGTCCCGCACGCAACTTTGCCTGCCACTGGCGAGACCGGAAAATCCCAGCCAATATTTCCGCTTGTGGAGCCATTGAATACTAGGGGCAATAAGCATAAGATAGCCACGAAAAAACCCAATAGGGAATTCATGAGAATGTTCATCGGCCAGAGAGTGGTGAGAACGTGGAACTCAGTACCAGGTGGAGTTGTTGAGAAGAGTAACCTACATGCAGTCAAGGGGAAGTTACATAAGTGTACGTGGGAGAAAGGAACAGACGGACATCCTCATGGAGTTAGATGAGAAGGATGGGCGGAGGCTCGGGTGGAACATAAACACCAGCAAGCACCAGCTGGGCCGAATGGCCTGTTTCTGTGCTGTTCATAGGATCAGAAAATGATTACAGCACAGAAAGAAGCCATTCAATCTGTCATGTCTGTGTCAGCTCCCTGCTAGAGCCACTCAGCTCTCCCCCACTTCCCTGTAGCCCTGAAAACCTTTCCTCTCCAGATAATTATCCAATCCCTTTTTGTAAAGCACATTTGAATCTGCCTCCACCACATTCTCAGGCAGTGAATTCCAGATCCTAACCACTTGCTATGTGAAAATGTTTTTTCTCTTCTGGCTCTTTTGCCATTCACCTTAAAATGGTGCCCTCTGATTCTCGACCTCACTGTAATGGGAACAATTTCTCCCTCTCTGTTTGGTCCAGGCTTTTCATGATTTTGAACACCTCTTTCAAATCTCTTCCCAACTTTCTCTTCTCTCTCTAACAAGGACAGTCACAGCTTCTCCAGTCTATCCACATAACTGGAGTTCCTCATCCTTGAAACCATTCTTGCAAATCTTTTCTGCAGCCTCTCTAATGTTCTCAGCCCCTTTCTAAAGTGTGGTGCCCCAGAACTGGACACAATACTCCAGTTGAGGCTGAACCAGTGTTTTGGTTCCTCATCACCTCCATTTTGAAGAAGTCATATTTGACTCAAAACGTTAACTCTCCTTCTCTCTCCACAGATGCTGCCATATCTGCTGAGTGTTTCCAGCACTTTCTGTTTTTATGTCATCAAAACGTCCTTACTCTATGGGCTGGATTTTACAGAGGGCAGACAGTTCACTCTCCACCCCCATCCCCACACCCCAGACCCCCACCCTCGGAAGGGAAGTTGGCCAGCAGCCTGCCTGCTTCTACTTCCTATGTTCCAACGACCCTGGAAGAAGCCATAAGGCGCTGTCGACGGGTTGAACTAGAGCGGGACTTCCGCCCCTCAGTGGGAGGAAGTCCGGCCCTCAAGGGTGGGATTGGCCAACAGTTCTGGCAGTGCCAGCGCTCACTAATGGGCACTGCCACCACTGCAAGGAAAGGCAGGAAGAAGAGAGGTGCCTGCACAGATAGGTCAGCCCTGGGCTTTTAGTGTGGGGAGGAATCCAAGACCCCAGGGAAGGGCGGGGAGAGGGAGTTGGGGGGAGTCTGGATTTGAGGGACAGGCGGTGAGGAACGAAAGCAGGAGTGGGGGGGTTTCACATCTTAGGGGGGGGGTGGGTGCCACTGATACACACAGGTCACCACCCCCGCCACCCACAAAGGACGTGCCCCCCACTTCCTTCATGCCTTTTTTCAGCTCGGTCTAAGAAAACAGCCTGCCCACTCCCACACCCCAGGCCAGGCCTACAATATTATGGCCCATAATATCTCAGTTAATTGGCTTGGTAACATGCACCATGACCTTTAACTCTTTATTTAAGTATGGCGGGTGGGCTGCCTGTTTTGGTGCCTGCCCATCTACCGTGTTGAGGAAGCCAGCTCAGGGGTGGGCAAGAAAGCGGTGGGCTGGGACCCCCTCGTGTTTTACGTGACCCCCCCCCCCCGCCCAAAACACGCCTGGCAATGGGGTTTTAAAATCCGGCCCTATGGGCACAATTGTCCCAGATTTGCACTGATTGCAGTAGGGGAAGTGGGAAAACGATTTTATCCGTTGGCCACAATAGCAGCTTCTCACGCCGTAGTGTCCCAAATTCCCGGGAAACACGCTGTTTCAATAGCGGGCAGGGTCTCCTTCGCACACCCCCCTAGCCACGCCATCACCTCGATGCTTCAGTGCTCCGGCCGCCATAGTTAAAGTGCAGTCGTGCGCAGACATCTCACTGCTCCCCCAGCCCAGGACTGTTGCACATAAGACAGAATCAGAAAGACTGCAGCAACCCCGCAACAACCCCCCCCCCCCCCCCCCCCCCCCCGCCCTGGTTAAGTGACGTGCCTCTTGGGTGCATTTTGGACACACTGGAGACCCACCGTGATGTCCTGTACCCTCGCTCTGGCCACAGAAGGGGCAGCAACATCACCAATCCAGCATGGGAGGCGGTGACAGCGGTGGTCAGCGCCAATCCCCTGTGAAAGAGGACAGCCACCCCAGTGCCGCTTCAGGATGAATGGTCTCATCATTTCCACCAGGGTGAGTGACGCTTCTCAACACTCTCAACTCAAACCCATCCGCACATCCACAGGGGTCTCACTCCTCAAAGGACAACAGCACTAACTCTCACACGCCCCCTCACATCTCCATCAGGCTCATGTCCTCTTGAGCTTGCATCCTCATCCTGTCCATGGCTCCACTCACCACACAAACGTTCCACACTGTGCCATGTGTCCTGCCCACATTCTCTCCACTTTGTTGTCATGCAGGAGAAGCCTGCTCTCATCAGCAGGAAGAGGTCCCAGGCCGGGGGGGTGGAGTGGCCCACGTTAGGCCCCTCTGACACTTTGAGGAGCTGACTGGTGAGGACGTGAACCTTGCCTGCGGTGACAGTAAGGTTGTTGGCGAACACCCTTGTGAGGATCCTGTACCACATCATCCCTCTCTCAACGTGAGTGCTCTCTCTGGTTTTTGGCTATGCTGACTGGCACTAATTATCTGTACATTGGTTCACAGGGAGCTCTGCCAAGCAACCAACATCCTCAGCCAGCCAGTCCCTCAGCTCTTTTTTTAACTCATTCATGGGATGTGGACTTCGCTGGCTGGGCCAGCATTTATTGCCCATCTCTAGTTGCCCTTGAGAAGGTGGTGGTGAGCTGCCTTCTTGAACCACTGCAGTCCATGTGGTAAGAAGGGAGTTCCAGGATTTTGACCCTGTGACAGTGAAGGAGCAGTGATATATTTTCAAGTCAGGATGGTGAGTAACTCGGAGGGGAACTTTCAGGTGGCGGTGTTCCCATCTATCTACTGCCCTTGTCCTTCTAGATGGCAGTGGTCGTGGGTTTGGAAGGTGCTGTCTAAAGAGCCTTGGTGAATTCTTGCAGTGCATCTTGTAGATGGTACACACTGATGCTACTGTGTGTCAGTGGTGGAGGGAGTGAATGTTTGTGAATGTGGTGCCAATCAAGTGGGCTGCTTTGTCCTGGATGGTGTAAAGCTTCTTGAGTGTTGTGGGAGTTGCCCTCATCCAGGCAAGTAGGGAATATTCCACCACAGTCCTGACTTGTGTGTTGTAGATGGTGGACAGGCTTTGGGGAGTCAAGGGGTGAGTTACTCATCGCCACAGCATTTATATGGCTAGTCTCCTTACAACCTCACCCACCTGACACCTGCGTTCCCCCACTACCAAGCTCACCCCCCACCGACAGCTTCATTACCCCCCTCTCAACCTCACCCCACCCCTGGTACACCTACATCTCCCAAACATAGCTGGGCCTTCCTCTCCCACCCCCTTGACTATTATCCGTTGTGGACAGACCCTCAACGGTGACATTCCACCTTCCGTGAGCTGCTTCATGTCCATGAGAATCCAGCCAGCATGCCATGGACATTCCTCCAGTGTGCTGTTGGTGTCAGGCTCCAGCATCTTCTGCTCCTTGGATGTCCACGATGTGAGCAAGGCCCTGTTGGTAAGTCCTGACTTCTGCGCATGACACTTTTCGAGATGTGTTCTGTACCGCTGTGCGATCCAATGGCAAGTGGGGTGGATGATTCCGGTGGTATAACAATACGCCGATGTATTACAATGAGGCTCCCAAAGTCCGATGGCAGGAAACGTGACCTGCCATCGACGGGCTGAGCGGACGATCGCAAACTGTTTTCACGGCATCGTGGAACCTATTCCTGGCCTTCCCACCATGTTGCCCACTCACATCGCTGGGCACGCCTGATGCCAGTGGACAAAGAAAATTCCACCCTACGTCTCTATTGATAAAGCCCAGAATCCTGTTTGCCTTTTTAACCACTCTCTCAACCTGCCCTGCCACCTTCAATCATTTGTGCATATATACCCCCAGGTCTCTTAGTTCCTGCACTCCTTTAGAATTGTACCCTTTGTTTTATATTTCCTCTCTTTATTCTTCCCACTGTTTCTGTATTAAATTTCACCAGCCTGTCTATGTCCTATTGAAGTCTGTCATTATCCTCCTAACAGTTCACAACACATCCAGTTTTGCGTCATCTTCAAATTTTGAAATAGCGCCGTGTGCACATGAGTCTAGGGCATTAATATTGATCGGGAAAAGCAATAGTCCTAATACTGAGGCCTGGAGAACTCCACTGTATACCTTCCTCCAATCTGAAAATAAAACGCTTACCATTATTCTGTTTCCTGTCGCGCAGTCAACTTCCTATCCATGCTGACACCATCTCTGTTATTCCATGGTTTCAATTTTGCTGGCAAGCCTATTATGTACCACTTTAACAAGTGCCTTTTGGAAGTCCATGTACACCACATCAGCCTCATTGCACTCATCAACCCCTCTCTGTTACCTCATCAAAAAACTCAGTCAAGTTAGTTAAACGCTAAAATTTGCCTTCAGCAAATCCGTGCTGGCTTTCCTTAATTAATCCACGCTTCCCTCTGAGTGACTCTTAAGCTTGTCCTGGATTTTCATTTGCAGCAGCTTTCCCACCATCGAGGTGAAACTGACTGGCTTGGAACTGGCTGGGTTTATCCTTACACCCTTTCGTGAACAAGGGGGCAACATCTGCAATTCTCCAGTCCTCTGGCACCACCCCTGCCTCTAAGGAAGATTGGAAGATTATGGCCAGTGCCTCCCTTTCTTCCCTCAGATTTTGCAGATGCGCAAGGTCTTGTCCTGGTGACTTATCAACTTTAGGTGCTGCCAGCCTTCCTAACACCTCTTCTATATCAATTTTTAGACCACCCAGTGTCTCAGTGACCTCCTCTTTCGCTGTGATTTTAGCAGCATCGCTTTCCTTGGCAAGGACAGGGGCAAAGTTAAACTCATTTAATATCTCAGTCATGCCCCCTGACTTCATGGGCAGGAATTTATGCTAATCGGGCGGACGTGTGCCCAACCTGTTTGGGCGTGAAATTGTGCGAGATGGCGTCGGGTGAGAGTCCCTCGTCACCCGGCGCTCGTGTGGTATTCCGGTCGGTGGGCATGTGCAAAAGTCGGAGGTGCGCCTGTCGACAGTTAAGAGGGCAATTAAGGTTATTAAAGGCGCAATTGTCTCCGATTTTTCCTGGTCCATCCAACCTTATTGTTGGCAGACGGGGGGAATCGCCCAGGTGGACTTTGCAATTTTCATGAAACGTCATCCAAGGGCGGGATGAGGTTTCCATTATTAAATGGAAGAGAAATAAAAATCTATGGACAGCACTTTTATCATCTGTATGTTCAGGTGCCTGATGGTGATGCTTAGACATTGTTTTCCTGATTTTCAAATCTTTATTTAATGCTTTTCATGTCTTCAGTTCCCTGGGGCAGCTGTCAGTCTTCAGGGAGCTCTCTACCTTCAGGGAGCTCTCTACCTTCAGGGAGCTCTCTGCCTTCGGGGAGCTCTCTGTCTTCAGGGAGCTTTCTGTCTTCAGGGAGCTCTCTGCCTTCGGGGACCTCTCTGTCTTCAGGGAGCTCTCTACCTTCAGGGAGCTCTCTGTCTTCAGGGAGCTCTCTGTCTTCAGGGAGATCTCTGTCTTTGGGCAGCTCTCTGTCTTCAAGGAGCTCTCTGTCTTCAGGGAGCTCTCTGTCTTCAGGGAGATCTCTGTCTTCGGGCAGCTCTCTGTCTTCAGGGAGATCTCAGTCTTCAGGGAGATCTCTGTCTTCGGGCAGCTCTCTGTCTTCAGGGAGCTCTCTGTCTTCAGGGAGATCTCTGTCTTCGGGCAGCTCTCTGTCTTCAGGGAGCTCTCTGTCTTCAGGGAGCTCTCTTTCTTCGGGGAACTCTCAGTCAGCGCTCGCCCGCGCCTGCACTGATGTCAGTGCCGTCCTTCACCCCCGGCCTCACCCTGACAGCGCTGATCTTCTCAGTGTATGCTTCACACCGTTCATTGGCTAGCCAGCTTGTAATCGCTGTCGGGGGACGGATAGCGGTCGATGGTTCATTCCCCGGCCAATCTCAGACCCGCCAACCTAAAAATTCTGCCCCATCGTAAACCCCCCTTTTGGTCCCTTATCAGTTCCACTCCTCCTCTCGCTACCATTTTGCTATTTATACGCTGAGAGCAAATGTTTCTTTTTATTCATTCCTGGGATGTGGGCATCGTTGACTAAGCCAGCATTTATTGCTCATCCCTAATTGCCCTTGTTCAGAGGGCATTTTAAGAGTCAACCGCATTGCTGTGGGTCTGGAGTCACATGTAGGCCAGACCAGGTAAGGACAGCCGATTTCCTGACCTCAAGGACATTAGTGAACCAGATGGGTTTTTACAACAGTCGACAATGGCTTCACGGTCACTGTTAAACTTTTAATTCCAGATTTTTATTGAATTCATATTCCCCTATCTGCCGTGGTGGGATTTGAACCCAAGTCCCCAGAGCATTACCCTGGGTCTCTGGATTACTAGTCCAGTGACATCAGCACCATGCCATTGCCTCCCACCATGCTGCCAACCTTTTCTCATACTCTCTCTTTGCCTCTCCTTTTTCATCTTCTCTTCCCCTCTGAACTTCTACATTCAGTCCAGTTCTCACTTGTATTATCAAACTGGCATCTGTCATTTGCCCCTTTTTACTGCTTCATCTCTCTCGTCAGTCAGGGAGCTCTGGACTTGGGCTGTCCTTCCTTTCTCCCTGTCATGGGAGGTGTGCCTTGACTGCAAACAAGCTATTTAAAGGCAGACCATTGTTCCATTAAATTTCATGCCATGCTGAAAAAGGAGAAGACGCAGGGTCATTGTGGAGTCTCGATGCAAGATGTGACATCTAAAGCAGGAAAGTGCCCCTTTAAGGGCAAGTCGTAAATGTCGGAGGAGAGAGCCAAGGCTGAACATGTGCCGTGCATGGCCAGCTGAGCAAGCATAATAGAGAGCAGCTGAATATGCCTTCTGAATCCCACAAACACACACAAGCAGACCCCCAGTAGCAGCTACAGACAGATGGGCAGGCACTGTCTGCTTGCCAGACAGCCCCTCTGCAGAGGATATTTTTTATCAATGAAGACTCAGGCATGCGCAGGGCTGCAGCAACCCCAGAGCACGAGAGGGCTGCTGATTGGATGGCGTGTGCTGTCTCTTGTTTATCAATGAGCCCCTGGCTGTGTGACACGGGAGCAGCAAAAAGACTAAACCCAGCCCCTTTACTCAAGGCACAGAGTTTGCGGAGAGGCAAGCATGACTCCCTTCCCTGCCATTCACAAACAGCTCGCTGCTGCCTTGAATGGGAAGATGCCAAGGGCTTACTATTAATACCCACTATTTCCTAGGAGACTAGAGACTCTTCAATCAGTGATTGATCCTGGCTGAGACAATTCACACTGTCACCCTGCGTAGTCCATGAGCTTAATTGGTTGCACTGTGCACCCCGATCAAACACAGTTACCCCCAGGCGGAAGTTGCTCAGATTTAATCAGCTCATTGGCAGGAAGATGCTAGGAATAAATATTGCTCGCTTTGCTGCATCCTGACAGTACATAAGAAATAGGAGCAGTGGGTAGGTCATTTGATGTGTCGAGCCTGCTCCGGAGACACCATTCAATCAGATCAAGGCTGATCTGATCAGTATTGCCTCAGCTCCACTGTCCTGCCTGTTCCACATAACTCTCAACTCCCCCATAGTTCAAGAATTTGTTTATCTCAGCCCTGACTATATCAATGACTCTGCCTCCACAGTTCCCTGGAGTAGAGAATTCCGAAGATTCACGACCCTCAAAGAAAAGAAATTCCTCCTCATCTCTGTATTAAATGGGCGACCCCTTCTTCTGAAACTGTGCAGCAAAAATAACATTCTGGATCAAGTCGCTTTTTTGTGTGCAAAACTCATGCAGGAATCAGACACACACACATTTACACATACAGACATGCAAACACACGCACACACACACAGACACACATGCACACACTCAGACACACAAACACACACAGACGCACAGACACACAGACACACACATAGACATACACACACATGCACACAGACATACACACACACACACACATACTGACACATGCAAACACGCACGTGCACATGTGCACATGCATACACACGCACACTCAGACACACATACACACACACACACATAGACATACACGCACATACAGAAACATGCACACACACGCACACACTTTTTAAAAAAAGGGTGGGAATTCCAGGATTTTGACCCAGTGACAGTAAAGGAACGGCAATATATTTCCAAGTCAGGATGGTGAGTGACTTGGAGGAGAACTTGCAGGTGGCAGTGTTCCCATGTACCTGCTGCCCCTGTCCTTCTAGATGGTAATGGTTGTGAGTTTGGAAGGTGCTGTCAAAGGAGCCTTGGTGAGTTCCTGCAGTGCATCTTGCAGATGGTACACACTGCTGCTACTGTGCATCGGTGCTGGAGGGAGTGAATATTTGTGGATGTGGTGCCAATCAAGTGGGCTGCTTTGCCCCAGACGGTGTCAAGTTTCTTGAGTGTTGTGGGAGCTGCACTCGTCCAGGCAAGTGGGGAGTAAGTAGATGGTGCACAGGTTTAGGGGAGTCAGGAGGTGAGTTATTCACCGCAGAATTCCTAGCCTCTGACATGTTTTAGTAGGCACAGTATTTGTATGGTTTGTCCAGTTCAGTTTCTGGTCAATGGTAACCCCCAGGATGTTGATAGTGGGGGATTCAGTGATGGTAATGCTATTGAACGTCAAGGTGCGACGGTTAGATTCTCTCTTGTTGGAGATGGTCATTGCCTGACACTTGTGTGGTGTGAATGTTATTTGCCACTTGTCAGCCTAAGCCTAGATATTGTCCAGGTCTTGCTGCATTTGGACATGGGCTGCTTCAGTATCTGAGGAGTCACGAATGGTGCTGAACATTGTGCAATCATCAGCGATCATCCCCACTTCTGACCTTATGATGGAAGGAAGGTCATTGATGAAGAAGCTGAAGATGGTCGGGCCTTGGACACTACCCTGAGGGACTCCTGCAGTGGTGTCCTGGAGCTGAGATGACTGACCTCCAACAGCCACAACCATCTTCCTTTGTGCTAGGTATGACTCTAACCAGTGGAGAGTTTTCCTCGATTCCCATTGACTCCGGGTTTGCTAGGGTTCCTTGATGCCACACTCAGTCAAATGCTGCCTTGATGTCAATGGCAGTCACTCTCACCTCACCTCAGGAGTTCAGCTCTTTTGTCCATGTTTGAAACAGGGCTGTAATGAGATCAAGAACTGAGTGGCCCTGGAGAGAACCCAAACTGGGCGTCAGTGAGCAGGTTATTGCTAAGCAGGTGCTGCTTGATAGCACTGCTGATGACTCCTTCCATCACTTTTCTGATGATGGAGAGTAGACTGATGAGGCGGTAACTGGCCGGGTTGGATTTGTCCTGATTTTTATGTACAGGACATACCTGGGCAATTTTAAACATAATTGGGTAGATGCCAGTGTTGTAGCTGTACTGGAACAGCTTGGCTAGGGGCGTGGCAAGTTCTGAAGCACAAGTCTTCAGTACTATTGCTGCAATATTGTCAGGACCCATGGTCTTTGAAGTATCCAGTGCTTTCAGCCGTTTCTTGGTATCACGTGGATTGAATCGAATTGGCTGAAGACTGACACCTGTGATGCTGGGGACCTCCAGAGGAGGCCGAGATGGATCATCCACTTGGCACTTCTGGCTGAAGGTTGTTGCGAATGTTTCAGCCTTATCTTTTGCCCTGATGTGCTGGGCTCCCCCATCATTGAAGATGGGGATATTTGTGGAGCTGTCTCCTCCAGCGAGTTGTTTATTTGTCCACCACCATTCATGACTGGATGTGACAGGACTGCAGAGCTTAGCTCTGACCTGTTGGTTGTAGAACTGGTTAGTTCTGTCTAACACTTGCTGCTTCTGTTATTTGGCACGCAAGTGGTCCTATGTTATAGCTTCACCTCATTTTTAGGTATGCCTGGTGCTGGTCCTGGCATGCCCTCCTGCACTCTTCATTGAAGCCGGGTAGATCTCCTGGCTTGATGGTAATGGTAGAGTGGGGGATATGCTGGGCCATGAAGTTACAGATTGTGTTCGAGTACAATTCTGCTGCTGCTGATGGCTCACATCACCTCATGGATGCCCAGTCTTGAGTTGCTAGATCTGTTCGAAATCTATCCCATTTAGCATGGTGGTAGTGCCACACAACACGATTTTTGAGCAAGTGCAGCAAGACCTGGACAATATCTAGGCTTGGGCTGACAACTGGCAAGTAACAAGCCATACAAGTGCCAAGTAATGACCATCTCCAGCAAGAGAGAATCCAACCATCACCCCGTGACATTCAATGGCATTACCATCACTGAATCCCCCACTATCAAAATCCTGGGGGTTACCATTGACCAGAAACTGAACTGAACCAGCCATATAAATACTGTGGCTATAACAGCAGGCCAGAGGCTAGGAATCCTGTGGTGAGTAATTTACCTCCTGGCTCCCCAAAGCCTGTCCACCATCTACAAGGCACAAGTCAGGAGTGTGATGGAATACTCCCCACTTGCCTGGATGAGGGCAGCTCCCACAACTCAAGAAGTTTGACACCGTCCAGAGCAAAGCAGCCCCCAGATTGGCAACCGATCCATAAACATTCACTCCCAACACCACTGACGCACAGTAACAGCAGTGTCCACCATCTACAAGATGTACTGCAAGAATTCACCAAGGCTCCTTAGACAGCATCTTCCAAACCCATGACCAATATCACCTTGAAGGACGAGGGCAACAGACAGATGGGAACACCACCAATTGGAAGTTCCACTCCAATTCATTCACCATCCTGACAATATATCGCTGTTCCTTCATTGCCACTGGGTCAAAATCCTGGAATTCCTTTCCCTAACAGCACTGTGGGTGTATCTATTGTGGGTGTATCATGGACTGCAGCGGTTCAAAAAGGCAGATCACCACCATTTTCTCAAAGGCAACTTGGGGTGGACAATAAATGCTGGCCCAGCCAGTAAAGCCCACATCCTAGGAATGAAAAAACACATATACATATGCACACACTGACACAGACACACAGACACACACATACATACACACACCCACAGACATACATGCACGCACATGTACACGCAAACAGACTCACGCACACAAATGGACATGCATGCAGAAGCACAGGCAGACACAAATACGCACAGACACACACATACACACACACACACAAACTGACACATACACATACACGCACACACAGACATACACAAACACACACAGACACACACATGCATATAACAGACACGCATGCACAAGCACATAGACACACACACACACAGCCGCACAAACATACCCATGTACCCGCACACACAGGCATATGCACACACACTCGCACGTGCACATGCACACACATACACACGGACACATGCACACGGACACACCATGCACACACAAAGATGCACATGCAAATGTGCACATACACTCGCCCATGCATGGACACATGCAGTCATGTACGCATACCCACAGGCACACACACACACACACACACACGCAAAGACTCACACACCTGTTATTTTAGTAACTCTATATGACTATTTTAAAGCTGCACAGTGCTATAGAGTATCAGTCAGTTGTTTCCCAGCCCACGTTATGGCTCTTGACGTCGTTGATTGTTGTGCTGTATCCGAGGCTAGTTATTCTTACCATCTATATTTCAAAAAAAGATCCTGAAACTATGATTCACAAGTGTGGAATATTTTAATACTGCAGTTTCCAGAAGAATTCATAAAATAAAACTAATACAAGCAATTCCACTTAAAATCACTTTTTGTCCTTCAGAGGAATGGTTATCTTGCTTTTCAGCAATGGAAGGCATCACTCAACCATCTAAATGTCTGCATTTCCCAGCAAGAGTCACTGAGTAGTGGGGTCTCTGATTTATTATTGATTTATGCCCTCCTCCCAGCTTCAGTCAGTGGGGCTCCGACTGGTTCAGTTAGCAGTACTCTTGAGTCCAGGTCACAAGGTTCAGGGTTGAAGTCCCACTCCAGGATCTAAGTGCAAAAATCTCAGTTGACACTGCAGTGCAGTACTGAGGGAATGCTGCGCTGTCTTGCAGATGGGACTTTAAACAAGCTGCCTGCTTAGGTGGATGTAAAAGAACCGACAGCACTATTTTGAAGGGTAGCTGGGAGGTATTCTTGGTGTTGGCCAATATTTAATCCATCAACCAACATCACACAAATAATCTAGTCATTACCACATTTCTGATTGTGGGAGCTTGCTGTGCACAAATTGATCGGTTTCCTACATTACAACAGCAGCTACATTTTGAATGCATTTCATTGCCTGTAAGTTGCGTTATGGTCAGGAAAAGTGCTATATAAACTCAAGTCTCACTGCATAGGAAGCATTAGGAGCAGGAGGAGGCCATTCAGCCCATCAAGCCTGGTCCATCATTCTATTAGGTGATGGTTGATTTGCACCTCAGCTTCATTTACCCACTTTAACTCCATACCCCTTGACACTTTTCCATAACAAAAACTGTCACAGTGTTGAAAGCTTCAATTATCCCTCAACATCCACGGCCTTTTGGGGGAGATCGCAATCTCTGGATTTCCAACACCCTTTATGTGGAAATGTGCTTCCTAATTCGCCAATGAATGACCTTTCTCTACCTTACATCATCTTGTTTTTAAGCAGCCTGTCAAAGGAAATAGCTTCTTAGCACCTATCAAATCCTCTTAACATTTTAAACTCAAGGCGATACAAGCCAAGCTATGCAACCGATCCCTATAAATTACCCCTTTACTCCCTGGTAGCATTCTAGTGAATGTGCATTGCACCTCTTTTCAAGGCCAACATATCCCTCCTGAGGAAGGACCTCAACCTCAACACGTAATTTCAGTCGAACTTTGGGCTCTCTGTATGACTTTACTTAGTAGGTTATGCGGCGAGCTAAAAATTTTGATATTATGCCAAATTTAGTCGCAACAGATCTCCATAGAAACAGCAGAAGGCCAATGCAGCCCCTCAAACCTGTTCTGCTTTTCAATGAGATCATGGCTGATCCTTATCTTAACCTCATCCACCACCCTTCCTTCCAGAATCTTCTTGCCTAACAAAACTTCATCAATCTCAGTTCTGAACTTGTCAGTTGGCTTTGAGTCACAACAACTATTTTTAGGAGGAGAGAGTTCCAGACACTTCCACCACCCTTTGTGTGAAGAGCCGCTTGCTGACATCACCTTTGAATGGCTTGGCTCTAATTTTAAGGTTTACTCCCATATTCTAGCCTCTCCCACCAGAGGAAATAGTTTCTCTCTATCAACCCTGTCAATTCCTTCAATCACCTTGAACACCTCAGATCACTGCTTAATCTTCTGTACTGAAGGGAATAGACGCCGAGTCTTTGCAACTTGCCTTTATTTAATCGGTGGGCTTTTAAAATTAAAATGAAGAATTTACTTTTTTGCCTTTTTATATCAGTAAGTCTGTTAGCCGGGTGATTGGTAAGAATGGATAGGAAATGGCTATGACTGACCAAGAGATAGAAACATCTAATTTATTATGGAGCATTCAATCCATTAACTGCCTCACTGACAGGGATCAGCCTCTCTGCTTTTTGATTTCTACCCAGTCTTCTCTGCCCCCCCCCCCCCACCTTATCTTTGTGATTAAAAAGTCCATTTATCTTCCACTTTCCAGTTCTGTTAAATCATCCACAACAAAGATATTAACCTGTTCCTTTCTGATTTTGGGCACCGATGGATCTGTGGCATTAAAGCAGCATTTTCCAATGGTATGCTTCAACTTTGGCTGTTTCTTTTTATAGCTCAGGAGATTATGTTGTCCATGTAAATGGAGGAGTGAAGGCCTAAAGTAATACAGGACACAATCAGGAATGAGAAGATTCTGGAAAATAAAGCTTAAATTCTCTGACATTAAGGAAGAATTGCATTTGCATAGCACCGCAGGATTTCCAAAAAGCACTTTATAGTTTTACATGCAATGTGGTTACTATTATAAATTAAGAGTTCAGCAGCCAATTTGCGCACAGCAAGGTCCCAAAATGAGGCTGAATTTTCCCCCCGTTTAGGGGGGGGGAGTTGATGGGCAGGCGCGTGTGTGTGCGCTTCCGATTGGCACCCCCAAACAGAGGCGCGGGGCCATTTTACGTGGGTGGGCCAGTTAAGGTCTGCCCAGCGTGATGTCCGGCGGGAAGCGCTGTGCGCTCCCTGTGCGGGCGAGGTGGGGGGAGGGGTGGAGGGGGAGATCACTAAAATCGAGAGTGCTCTCTTCCGCAAATGCACATGAAAGAGCGCACACATCTCCCTGAGGCTAAGTGCTGCCTCAGGGAGATCGCCTCTGCTTTCAAAAATACTAAAAATAGAAATAAAAAAATTTCCCTAACATGTCCCCTCATATGACAATGTCACATGAGTTGGGACATGTTCATAATTTCCAAAAAAACTTTATTAAGATTGTTAAAACCCTACATGAACCCTCATCCCACCCATGGATGAGGTTTCATGTTTTTTCCACTTCCCGCCGGGGCTCCTGGCCTGCCCGCTGACCTTAAGGTTGGACGGGCCGGTCCACTAATTAATTTAGTTGATCTGTCAAAGGTCTCAATTGGCCATTGACAGGTCGGCGGGCCCACAGCTGATTTTGCTGCACCCCCGCCTTCCTGAAAACTTAAATGGGGCGGGGTGACTTCGGGAGTTCCGCACGACATCACCGCACGTCATTTTGCGCGTTGGCAAGTGGGCCCCACCCTTACTCGCCGACGGTAAAATCCAGCCCCAGATCACGAGTGTTTTTTATATTGAAGTTGATCGAGGGACAAGTTTTGGCCAGGGCAATGGGGATAACTCCATCGAACAGGAATCTGCTGTATCTCTCCGAGAGATAAGAAGGGGCCTGGGTTTAACATCTGATCTGAAAAGCACGTCACATCAGACAGAGCAACACACCCTCGTCCCTACGCAGGAGCAAGTGTGTTCAGTTCTCTGGAATGGGCATTGAACCTACAGCTTTTCTGACTCAAAAGAGGAAGTGCTACCCACTGAGCCATGGCTGTTGGCTAATGATTAATTGTAAGTAAGTGAGAGATCAAAAAAAGAAAAACTGCAAATTCTAGTGAGCAAAATTAAAACAGAAAATGCTGTGAGTCTGCAGTAAGTTTGCTACCTGCCCTCTCAGGTGAATGTAAACCATCCCCAAGCTACTATTTTGAAGAAGTGTAGGGGGGGGTGTGCGGTTTTCCCTGCTGTTCTGGCCAATTTTTATCACTCAACCAACATCACTAAAAATAGATTATCTGGCCGTTATCGCATTGCTGTTTGTGGGAGCTTGCTGGGCTGTGTTTCCTATGTTGACTGCATTTCAAAAGTACTTCATTGGCTATAAAGTGCTTTGAGATATCTTGAGGTCATGAAAGTGTACGTGTGCACGTCTTTCTTTCCTACAAAGAAAAGAGATGGGTTAATGTTTCAGGGTCAGTCCCTGCTCGGAAGTAAAGAGTTGAATGTTTCCATCAGGCCTTTGTAAGAATTAAACCTTACTACCTTTCTTAAGGGTGCTTTCTTTATACATATTCATTCATGGGATGTGCGTTGTTGGCAAGACCAGCATTTGTTGCCTATCCCTAATTGCCCTTTGGAGCAGTTAAGAGTCAACTGCATTGCTGTGGGGCTGGAGTCACATGTGGGCCAAACCAGATGGCAGATTTCCCTCCCTAAAGGAAGTTAATGAACCAAATGGTCTTTTACAACAATCAATGGCAGTTTCATGATCACTATTATTGAGACCAGCTTTCAATTCCTGATTTTTTAAAAAATAAATTGAATTTAAATTCCACCAGTTGCCATGATGGGATCGGAATCTATGCCCCCAGAGCATTAGGCTGGGCCTCTGGTTTATTAGTCAACTGATAAAACCATAAGACCATAAGATGTAAGAGCAGAAGTAGGCTATTCGGCCCATCGAGTCTGCTCCGCCATTCCATGAGATCATGGCTGATCTGATAATCCTCAACTCCACTTTCCTGCCTTTTCCCCATAACCCTTGATTCCTTTACTGATTAAAAATCTGTCTACCTCAGTCTTGAATATACTTAATGACCCAGCCTCTACAGCCCTCTGCGGTAAAGAATTCCAGAGATTCACTACCCTCCGAGAGAAGAAATTCCTCCTCATCTCTGTCTTAAATGGCTGACCCCTTACTCTGAGATTAAGCCCTCTGGTCCTAGACTCTCCCACAAGGGGAAACAACCTTTCATGCATCTACCCTGTCAATCCCCTAAGAATCTTATATGTTTCAATAAGGTCACCACTCATTCTTCTAAACTCCAATGAGTACAGGCCCAACCTACTCAACCTCTCCTCATAAGAAAATCCCCCATACCTGGGATCAACCTAGTGAACATTCTCTGGACTGCCTCCAATGCCAGCATACCTTTCCTTAGATCAGGGGACCAAAACTGTTCACAGTATACTAGGCATGACCTAACTAGTGCCTTTTATAGCTTTAGTAAGACTGCCCTATTTTTATATCGGCTCCCCATACAACGATACTCAGGGAATTATGCTACATTCTCTGGTACTGATTAGTATGATTAAGAACGACGTTGTCCAAAATTGGAATTTCTAAATGTGCATTTAGAATAAAAATGCACACTCAATTCACAGCGCAAAATAAATTCTACATTGGCATTCTCTGAAAATCACGATTCATTCATTATTTTTGGTGTAACTTCATTTCAGCCACTGTTCTATTTCCAGACACCGAACAAAAAAACCCAATTCTGACAGCGAGAGAATTGCAGTGTGTAAGTGGGAAGAAAATGAATCTGTCATCTGACTCATAATGCAGCATTAGAGTGTTTGATGTGCTCTTTGTTCATCGAAGTTACAGTCAGTGCCACTTCTCGCAAGAGAACGAAAGGAGAGGAATTCAATTTGATATGTAAATCTGATGCACTGCATAGGCGAAGGTGTTGGACCTGATTTTATGGTATATTCCTATCATTCAGTCTCCGCCAGAGCAAGCTTATTTAGGAATGATGCAGGTGGGAGTATATCTTACTAAGAAGCACACTCTTTGTGAGCTAACAGATGCAAAAATGACTCATTGCTGCCTTTGCGATCTGTGCTGAGAAGTAACTTGGTTCACGATCTTTATCCATAAGCTGTCTTTTATGAGTCGTGCTGTCAAATACCCTGGAGCACTTGAAAGTCCAACTTGAGAAAAAAATACATTTTCATGAGCAAAATATTTTTTTTCGCAACTGGACTAGATGGCATTGAAGAAGAAGGCTGGGAATGCTTAGATTGGATCAGATTTGCACTTAAATGGAATTTACTCATGTAATTGGGCCCTTGAGCAAAATAAATTTACAGGGCTATGGGAATAGAGCAGGGAATGGGGGTTGCATTACAGAGAGTCAGCATGGATTTGATGGACTGAATGGCCTCCTTCTGTGACAGAATGACTCTGTGGCTCTATGACAGTAACAACTCAGTTCGGTTGGTCACGTTTTACCTGCTGATCCAAATATCAGAGAAAGACAGAACTTGATAACAGTAAAAAAACTGCGGTTGCTGGAAATCCAAAACAAAAACAGAAACAAAAATACCTGGAAAAACTCAGCAGGTCTGGCAGCATCGGCAGAGGAGAGCACAGTTGACGTCTCGAGTCCTCATGACCCTTCAACAGAACTAGAAATAGTTCTGTTGAAGGGTCATGAGGACTCGAAACGTCAACTCCGGAAGACAGAACTTGCATTTATACAGTATCCTCTATGAGCTCAGGAGATCTCCCAACACTTTATAGCCAATTAATTATTTTGGTACCATTGTAACGTGGGGAACACAGTAACAAATTTGCGCAGAGCAAGCTCCCACAAACAGCACCGTGTTAATGACCAGATAAACTGTTTTTGTATGAGAGAGAGGAAGTACTGGAGGGACTGGCATTCATGAAGGTGGTTAAATCGCCAGGGCCAGATAGATTGTATCCCAGGTTATTTAAGGAAGCCAGGGAGGAAATAACAGATGCTCTTAGGATTATTTTCCAATCCTCACTAGATCCAGGCGAGGTCCCAGAGGATTGCAGGTCCATTGTTGTACCATTATTTAAAAAAGGTGCAAGGGATAGGCTAGAAAACTATGGGCTGGTCAGTCTGGCTTTGGTGGTCGGCAAATTATTTGGAAACAATTCTGAGAGACAGGGTAAACTGTCACTTAGAAAGGCACGGACTGATCAGGAATAGTCAGCATGGTCCTGTTAGGGGAAGACTGTGTTTTACTAACTTAGTACAATTTTTTGAGGAAGTAAGATAGAGGATTGGTGAGGGTAGTGCAGTGGATGTTGTCTACATGGATTTCAGTAAGGCATTTGACAAGGTCCCACATGGCAGACTGGTCAGGAACGTGGGATCTTATGGGATACAGGGGAAAGTGGCAGGTTGGATCCAAAATTAGCTCAGTGACAGGAAGCAAAGGGTAATGGTCGGTGGATGCTTTTAGTGAATGGAATGAAGTTTCCAGTGGTGTTCCACAGGGCTCAGTGTTTGGACCCTTACTGTTTGTTGTATATACTTAAATGACACAAAAAATTGGCCTCGTAGTTGATGGTGAAGAGGGTAGCTGTCGACTCCAGAATTATAGCTATGGTTTGGTTGAGTGGGCAGGGAAGTAGAAAATGGAATTCAATTTGGAAAAATGCAAGGCAATGCTTTTGGGGAGGGTAAACAAAGCAATAAATGGAAAGTTATTGAGAGGGGTTGAGGAAGTGAGAGACCTTGGAGTGCATGCCCACAGGAAATTGAAGGGGGCAGGACAGGTGGATAAGCTGGTCAAGAAAGCATATGGAATGCTTTCCTTTATTGGGCAAGGTATTGAATTCAAAGCAGGGTTGTAATGATGGAACTGTATAAAATGCTGGTTAGGCCACAGCTGTAATTTTGTGTATAGTTCTGGTCACCATATTACAGGAAGGACATAATTGCTCTGGAGAGAGTGTAGGGGAGATTTACAAGAATGCTGCCAGGATTTGAAAATTACAGCTAGGAGGAGAGATTGGTTAGGCTGGGGTTGTTTTCCTTAGAACAGAGAAGGCTAAGGGGCGACCTAATTGAGGTATACTGCATTATGATGGGCCTAGATGGGGTAGACAGGAAAGACTTGTTTCCCCCTAGCTGAGGAGTCAATTACCAGGGGGCAGTACATTTAAGGTGATTGGTGGAAGGATTAGAGGGGACATGAGGTAAAGGTTTTTCACCCAGAGGGTGGTGGGTGTCTGGAATTCACTGCCTCATTTGGTGGTTGAGGCTGAAATGCTCAGTTCATTTCAAAGGCACCTGGATCTACATCTGAAGTGCTGTAACCTGCAAGGCTACGGACCAGGGGCTGAAAAGAGGGATCAAAATGAGCAGCTAGTTTCATTTTTCTCTTTTTCAGCTGGCGCAAACACAATGGGCTGAATCTGAATGGCCTCTTTCTGCACCGTAGCTCTTCTATGGTTCTACGGCATTAGATTAATAAATATACAGGACATGGGTGAGAGCTCCTCTGCTTTTCTTCAAAAAAATGCCAGAGGATCTTTTGTGCCCATTTCTGAGCATTGGCTTAGGCTTAATGTTTCATCTGAAACATGGCACATCTGACAGTGCAACACTCCCTCAGTATTGCACTGCAGTGACTGTTCAGATGTTGTGCTCAAACCTCTGGAGTCGGATTTGAACCCACAACCTTCCGAGTCAAAGGTGAGAGTGCCACCATTCTCGCTTCAATCCCTATTCCAGGCCATCAACAAGTTGAGTCAGACTTTTATTACCAAGTCAGGTAGCTTAAGTTTGGAAATTTCCTGACTTGGCAGATCCACCTTGGCTTAAAGGGCCCCGTTATCCCAAACTTCACTCTGGGGAGGCTGGGGCGAGATAGACCCGGGTCCTTCAACCTGGAAGAAGATTGCCGGTGACCACAGGGACGGGCTGGTTAAAAGTCCACCCAAATCTATTTGACTTTGTCTCAGTTGTTTTAGAGGCTGTTAGGCCCTTTGGCCCTCACCCCTCACATCCCCTCATCCCCCCAACCACGTCCCATCCTCCTCATGCCAATTCATGCGCTCATTCCACCTACATGCCACCTCATACTCCCATGCCTCTTCCATGCCTTCTATGCTCCGTCCATGCCATCTTCATGCTCCCATGCTACAGCATACTCACATGCCATCTCCATAGCCGGTCACCCAGTATCCACTACAGGCAGGCCTCAGGAACCATTTGGAGATGAAAGAAAACCTAAGTGTCTAGTTGATGTCTCACTCATAGCCACTTGACACTGAAAAGAAACCCATTCAAAGAATTTAAATCCCCTCGAGTTCAGACTGTTGTAAGACAGATCAAATATGGCTAATCATTTAATAGCCTCTTTAAATTGCTGGTCAAAATGTGAAGACAGCCAACCCCTGCTGAGATAAGTGCTTTTATAGCTTTTGAAACTCAACTAAGCATTCATAATGACCTCAGCTGTACTGGCAGCCCTTGGGAAATATCAACAAATAACTCTATTGAAACTGCAGGAACAGATGATAATTGTTTTTTCTAACCTATACCAGTTGGCCTATCAATCAAAGTAGCCCAGAGGAGGGTTTCTTTTTATATCTCTTCCTGACAGTTTTAACCTGTTTTATTTATGTTTAAAGGGCTGGAGATTTTTTTTTAAAGTCTGATCGGACATTTAAACAGAACTTATCCACCCTTCATAAGTGTTTACATAAATTCTGATTCCTTCGCTGCAGATTAAGGACTTTGGAATAACAAAAATGGGGTCTGTTTGAACTCAGCACCAATCTCAAATGGTCCTGCTGAGTTCAGGTTTCCCGACTGTGTGATTCATGCCCCGGAGTGTGTTACAGGGTAATTTCCTACTTGAAAAGAGGCAGAAAGAGCTCCTCTAGTGTCTAGGCCAATATTCCTCCCTTAACCAACACAACCGGAAACAGGTGAAGTCATCACTCATCTGATTTGATGACGGTTGAATTCCTGTTATGCACAAGTTCATCACTGCGTTAACCCACGTAACAACAATGGTTATATATGATAACATTTGTGCCACACAAGTTCCAAGCAATGACCACCTTTAACAAGAGAGAATCTAACTATCCCCTCTTGCCATTCAATGGCATTACCATCGCTGAATTCTCCACCATTAACATCTTTTAGGGCTGCCATTGACCAGAAACTTAACTGGACATGTCATATAAATACCAACAGGTCAGAGGCTGGGAATTCTGCAGAGAGTAACTCACCTCCTGACTCCACAAACACTGTCCACCATCTACAAGGCACAAGTCAGGAATGTGATAGGATACTTCTATTTGTTTTGATGAGTGCAATGCCAACAATACTTGAGAAGCTTGATCCAAGACAAAGTAGCCTGCTTGATAGCCAACCCCTTAAACATTCACTCCCTCCACCACCGCTGTACTGTGTGGCATCCACAAGAAGCACTGCAGTAATTTTTCAAGGCTTCTTTGGCAGGACCTCCTAAACCCACAATCTCTATTAGCTCAAAGAGTGAGGAGTGAGACCAACAAATACACAGGAACATCACTATCCATCTGCAAGTCCCCGTCCAAGTCAAATACCGTTCTAAATTGGAAATATATCATCGTTCCTTTATCATTGCTGTGTCAAAATATTGGAACTCCCAGGACTGTGGCTGTACCTACAATACATGAACTGCAGCAGCTCAAGAAGGCAACTCACCACCGCCTTCTCAAGAGCAATTAGGGATGGGCAATAAATGCTGGCCTTGCCAGTGATGCCCACATCCCATGAACGAATATAAAAAAATAATCTAATGTAATTCACTGAATGTGAAGCAGCGTAGGATGTTCTGAAGCTGTGAGAAATGTAAGCGATTTCTATTTGTTTAGGGATTGCTAGTATTATGGTTGTAATAAATTTGGAGTGCAGAATGGGTTTTTTGTAAGAAACAATGAACTTTATTAACAGACTTCAGAGGAGACTACATGCTTATTCCAAGACCAAGGCTAAAAAGCTCCACTCCTAAGATTCCCTGCGCTTGAGGCTGATTGGTCTATGCAGTCACATGATCCCACAACAGTAAGAAATGGTTTAACTTGGGCCACCAGATATAACTTGGTGCGAGCATCTTCATTTCCAAAATACCAGGATGCTCACTATGAAGTTCTTCCAATAATAGTTCTCTTCCTTGCACAGGGATAACAACACTTGTTCCCGGTAATAAGATGCCATCTTGACAATTTGTGAGGTGAGGTGCTGCGTCGGCACTATGTACCCTCGTCGCCAGTTGTAATAAACTTGTAGAGTGCAGGACGGGTTTCTTGTAAGAAACAGTGAACTTTATTGTTGCTACATGCTAGCTCCAAGGCCAAAGTTAAAAATCTCTGCCCCTAAGATTCTCTGCGCTAAGGGCTGATTGGCCTGTACAGTCACATAATCCCCATAACAGTGAGAAGTGGTTTAACTCACAATCATCGCAATGTTTTAGCCTTTACTACATTCAGATCCTTGTCAAATGTGCAGATATATCATAAGCATTGGCAACAGCAACAAGCTCCCTCTGGAAATTCCTGAAATGGATCTTGCCTCCATTAAGCCCAGAGATTGGCTACCAGGCTTTTACTCTCAGTTTAGGGGTGGAATTGGGTGCCACCTTGGGGGTCACGAACAGGAAGACTACTTAAATGTTACCAAACAATTTTTCAAATTTGGCCTCTTAAAGGGGCGGATCACATACTCAATTTGACCTTCACTGCAGGGGGGAGTTCATTGATCATTGCAACTTCACGCCTGCACATATAGCCTCTTGATACTTGCACGCTGGCAGTTAAAAGTACCTGCATCCTGCTCACGAGGTTTTGGAAGAGCGGGGACCGTTCTTACACAGGATACTCAGTTTCTGTCAACAGCCCCCAGCCTAGATGAACGAGGCCTGGCCCGCAAAAAGACCAAACTTCCTGTCAAGAATATCAGGCTGCCAGACAGCTTGTGGGAAAGTGGGAAGGGAGATCAAGCCCAAGTGTGGTCTTCAGGTAAAGAGGGATCACTCAGCAAGCATATTTACACCAAGGTGGGCAAATAATAATTTAACTCTCCAGTTTGAAGTCATAGGCCAGAATTTGGTGTCGAGCGTCATGGTGGGGCATATAGGGACAAATGTGGTGAGACGGCCAAAAATCGGTTTCATGTCATCGTGAAACCAGTTTGTGATCGTCCGCTCCCCCTGTCATTGGTGAGCCACGTTTCCTGCAGCTGCACATCAGGGACCTAATTTCAATACTTTAGCATTTCATTATAAGCCCTGCTTGACGGAATCATCCCCCCACGCTGGACCATCCTGGCACGTCGGCGTGTTTCACAACTGTACATGAGCGATGTGCACCCGGAGAGCTGTGCTTAGCTCGGGACCTCGAGGTTTGTTTGCCTACCTTGCTTCGGGCAGCACTCGTGGTCATCAGCGCCAGGCTTCACAGGCAGCACCGGGTCACTTTTAGAGGGGCTCACCGGCAGGTCTCTACTTACCAAAGCAGCCGCAAGGCTAGGGCTTGCTTGCGGAAGGGGGAAGAAGTGGCCTCAGACAAGGGAAGAGGCTGCAGGGCGGGGGCTGTACATGGGGTAGGGGGGTATCCCAGGGTGTGTGTGTGGGGGGTACATGTTGATCTGTGCAAATGGCCTCAAGACGGTGAGGGCTGAGGAGGCAGTCTCCAGAGGAGATGAGGCCAGATGGAGATGTGAGGGTGTGTGTGGGAGAGTGAGTGGTGATGTCCCTTGAGCTGGCAGTGAGTGAGATGCCAGTGAATGTGTGATGGCCTTGTGAGTGTGTGAGTTTAGAGTGATAAGCTAGCTGCTTTACCCTGACAGCACGGATTAGATCATTCATCCAGTTACTGCACTGCAAGCTCTTATGTGCAGTGTTGGCACTGACCACCATTGCTACTGCCTCACAAACCAGAGTGGTGAGACTGATGAGCCTCCTGCAGCCAGGGTGGGGGTAGAGGGCATTACAGCGGGCCTACATGATGTCCAGAAGGTGTCCCAGGGTTGCATCGGGGGGCTGCACTCCTCTTGGTTTTTGGGGCCATGTCTTCACCGGAGCTGTCCTGGGCTGCAAGCATTGAGAAGTGTGCGCACGGCTGCAGTTTAAATATGGTGCCCTGTGTGAGGAAGTGGCGAGTATCGGCCTGGCGGACATATTGGAGGCCGCCCATCAGCGAGGCTGTGTGTTTCCTGTGAATGCTACATTAAACCACACAACAGCAAGTGCATGTTAAAAAGTAACTCAAAGAGTCTGCAATATCCTGGGTAACATGGTAAGGCTCCATATAAATACAGGTCCTTTCTTACATCTCACAAGCTTGATCGTTGGCAGAAAAGTGTTGATTAAATTCTAAATGATGATTGTACGATGTTGTGAGGGTGGCCGAGTTGCTACTGCTGATGATAGGATTGACCTGCAGACACTTCTTGGGTGGAAACATTAAGTTTATTTACATCACACTCAGCAGCAACTACACGTGTGCTTTCAACTCCAACTCTATCTCTACACTGAATATTGAATTCAACAACTTTAGGTCGTGAGTCCCCTCCCCCATACCCACCCCCTTTCTGTTTCCCCCCTTTTTTTTTTCCCAATAAATTATAAAGATTTTCCTTTTCCCACCTATTTCCATTATATAAAATAAAAAAAAAACCCACTAGAGCTATACCTTGAGTGCCCTACCATCCATTCTTAATTAGCACATTCGTTTAGATAATATCACCAACTTTAACTTTAACACCTATGTGTTCTATTGTACTATTGTTGTTGACATCTTTTGATGATCTGCTTCTATCACTGCTTGTTTGTCGCTACAACCACACCAACCCCCTCCACCTCTCTGTCTCTCTATCTCTCCGCCCCCCACACACACACCTTAAACCAGCTTATATTTCAGCTCTTTCCTGGACTCGAACTCAAGTTCTGTCGAAGGGTCATGAGGACTCGAAACGTCAACTCTTTTCTTCTCCGCCGATGCTGCCAGACCTGCTGAGTTTTTCCAGGTAATTCTGTTTTTGTTTTCTATCTCTACACTGACTGCTGAGGTAGCCCTCGTTACTCTCCCATTGGTTACTACAGATCATGTGATCTTCCTTAACAAGTATTATTCTTAAAGGTTTATTACACGCTAAATAAAACCCTAATTACTACATAAGGAAGCTGTGTTTTAACTTTAGATATGTTGGTTAAAGATAGGAGTCCAAAAAAAATCATCCCACAACTTATGTTCATTGCTAGCTATATGTGGAAGATGTCCCTACCTGAAACATCTGACATCAGTTCAGCGTTTATAAAAGTTCATAAGTATTCACTGCTGGCCTGACTTCAAATGGTGTAATTTGGAGTGAGTATCGAAGCTCTCAAAAATATGATCCTGTCCTACAGGATTCATTAAAAGCATTCAAAACCATCGAAAGACATCGTAGCTTGACAAGGCTGTGGAAGCGATCTCCTGCGCTCAAACAGGCATCATATCAAATTGCTTTGTAGGTTTGGGCACAATAGTTCAGTGCCGCCTAAAAATAAGAGCTCTATTTATAACTCCCCCTTTTCCAGCAGAGCAATGTCTGGCACGAGTTAGCAATAGCACAGCATATTAAGTAGTGACTGATAAATAGACATGCATCAAATTCGCACTCTGAAATCACAATGAATAAAGAATCCGTGCGCTGAGATTCAGGGGCTTGCTACGTCGTTTCCAATAGTCGAGGGGGAAACAAGAGTGAGCGGCCATGGATACAAGTTTAACCTTAAGGGCAGAATTCCACGTCCCAGGGGTTGGGCGCACGGACAACCCGGTCGGGTGTAAAGTGGCGATGTTATTGCGCACTCGCACGATATTTCGCTGGGTGGGGGGCGGGCAGAAGTTGGAAGCGCACCCGCTGACAACTAAGAGGGGAATTAAGCCCACTGATGGCGCAACCGGCTGCCATTTTCCGTGGCCCGTCCAACCTTAGCGGTTAGCGGACGGGCAAATCGGCTGGGTGGCCTTTACATTGTTCACCAAACCTCATCCAAGGGCGGGGAGAAATCTCCCTTAGGAAATAAAATAAAAATAAGTATCTGTGGACAGCGTTTTTATGAGGTATATTTTCAGGTGCTTGATTGCAATGCGTGGGACATTGTTTTTCCTGCAGCTTTTCAAACCTTTATTTCATCGTTTGAAGGTCTGCAGCTCCCTGAGACAGCTGTCTGCCAGCAGGAGGGTCTCTCTCGCAGCGCTCACCGCCCCCCCCCCCAGTCCGCAGTGACGTCATCACCCGCCCTCTTCCCGCCCCCCCCCCCACCTGGGCAGCGCTGAGTTTTTCAGCCCGCCTTTGAGGCTGGCTGGCTGTTAATCGGCCAGCCGGCGTCAAATTGCGGTGGGTCGTTTCCTGGCCGCTCCTGGACCCGCTAACCGTGTGCGCGCCGGACAAAGCCAAAATTCGGGCCTAAGAGATTTACAACAGAGGGAAGGGCACCGAGAGCTTTTAGGCTGTGGGAATACGTTTTCAGAGCGAGCCGTTGTGGCAGGAACGATATCAACATTCAAAATTAGATTAGATAGGTGGGTGAAAGGGAAAAAAAAAAGAAAGCTTTGCTTTTCTATAGCACCTCTCAGGCACTCACACCATCCTAATGCACCTTACAACCGATGAGTTACTTCTGCATGTAGTCACTGTTGTAAGGTAGGAAGTACAGCAGCGAATTAATGCACCGCGTTCTCCCACTAACTAGCAATGAAATACTGACCAGATAATTGGTTTTGGTGATGTTGGTTGAAGGATAAACATTGCTTGTTACACCAAGGAGAACTCTCCTGCTCCTCAGGTGACTAGATTGAAACCTTTAAGATCCTGAGGAGTCTTGACAGGGTGGGTGTGGAGAGGATGTTTCCTCTTGTGGGAGAAGCTAGAACTCGGGGTCACTGTTTAAGAACAAGGGGTCGCCCATTGCAGACAGAGATGAGGAGAATTTTTTTTCTCTCAGAGGGTCATGAGTCTTTGCAACTCTCTTCCTGAAAAGGTGATGGAAGCAGAGGCTTTGAATGTTTTTAAGGCAGAGGTGGGTAGATTGTTGATTAACAAAGGAGTGAAAGGTTATCAGGGGTAGGTGGGAATGTGGACTTGAGGTTACAATTGGATCAGCCATGATCTTATCAAATGGCCGAGCAGGCTTGAGGGTCCAAGTGGCCGACTCCTGCTCCTAATGCGTATGTTCATGTGAAACTGTGCATTGCTGAGCTAGCAGGTGCCACGATTTAAAGTCTCATCCGAAAGGGTGCACCTACAACACTGCAGCATCCCCCTTAGAACTGCATCAGCCTATATTTTGTGCTCAGGTCTTTGAAAATGCGATTACAGGGCTTCGGAAATGGAGGAGGGGAATGTGAGGAGATGAGATTGAAACTATCTCCTCTCATGGTGGGTAAACATTGACAAGGCCAGATTGGGCTCAATGGCCTGTTTCCATGATGCAAATTCTATGGATGGAGCTGTCCCAGATTTGCACCAAGTGTGGTGGTGGGCGGGGAAAAGGAACTGGCCGCAATGGCAGCTTTACATGCCGCATCATCCCAATCGCACCTCATTAATCGCGTGTTCCTGGGAAACACACCATTTCAATGGTGGGCAGCTTGGATTCGCCCGTCACACCATTACCTCACCGCTTCATCACACCATTACACACCCCATTACCTCACCACTTCATCACACCATTACACACCCCATTACCTCACCACTTCATCACACCATTACACACCATTACCTCACCGCTTCATCACACCATTACACACCCCATTACCTCACCACTTCATCACACCATTACACACCATTACCTCACCGCTTCATCACACCATTACACACCCCATTACCTCACCACTTCATCACACCATTACACACCCCATTACCTCACCGCTTCATCACACCGGGTGCTATATTTAAAGGGCAGCCATGCGCAGACCTCTCAGTGCTTCCAGCCCAGGCCCGCTGCACAGAAGACATGGGCCCAAAAGACAAGAAAACTGCACACCTCTCCCCGGCCGGTTTCATAACACCTCCCTCGAGTGCCTTTTGAACTGTCTGGAGGCCTCTGTGAGGTCCTCTACCACCCACCCCAGCAGCAGGAAGGGCAGCAACAATAGTAATCTGGCTTGGGAGGCAGTGGCAGTGGTGGTCAGTGGTAATGCCCTGCAAAGGACGTCAGCCACCCAGTGCTGCAGGAGGATGAATGATCTCTTCCATTCCGCCAAAACTCTTCTCATCACTCTCAACTCACACACTCACAAACCCATCACACATCCACAGGGACCTCACTCACTGCCAGGTCAAGGGAAATCACCATTCACTCTCTCACACTCACCGTCATTGTCTTCATCCCGTCCATGGGACCACTCACCACCCACAAATGCCAGGGATACGTATCATCTGGCCTTTTTTTTTTTTTCTTAACTTTCTCCATCTCTATTCATGCAGGACAAGCTGGTAGACAACAAGAGGGAGAGCTCGCAGACCGGTGGAGGAATGTCTGAAATCAAGGTACTCACGGACTTTGAAAACAGAGCCATTCAGCTGGCTGGTGAAGATCTGGACCAGTCCTGTGCTGATGGTGACGTCGGTGCTACTCTACCAAGTGAGGATCCAGCAGTGCAACATCCATCAGACAACCATGCAGTGGGTCAGTTCCCCTGTTCTGCAGCCCCCTGCCAGGCACTAATTATCTCCCCTTGCTTTCACAGGCGCATCTGGGAAACAACCAACAGAGTCCATGACCCAGGACCTCCAATCAAGCCCTGAAGAAACCTCTGAAGAGCAATCTGAAGGCACCTTCACTGTCCCGTCACAGTGTTCACCCACAGCCTCCACCAGTGCAGGGACACACACCTAAGTGGGCCTAGGTTTAGAGTAGCCTCGGGATCACACTGTCTGATCCACAGCAGGGACTTCCCAGGTCTCCGGCACTCACAGGACTGAAATCTGCTGAGTCCGAGTCAGATGACGAGCCTCTGGACTTGGTCATGTCACAGTTGCTGGAGCTGCAAAGGCAAGCTCGGGAACATCAGGAAGGGATGTCCAAGGAGGGTGCCACTGCCACACATCAGGGCCCCAAAAGGGGGCTGGGGCCCTCCGCTGCAAGGTGCGATGGAGGAGTCCATTAGCCTTCAGGCTGAGGTGATAGTGCTGGCATGCCAACGCACTGAGGTCAAAACTGGTAGGATGGCGGCTGCCATGGAGACTTTGGTCTAGGACATCGATCCTGCACTGCTGCGGGGGCTGAACTTCGTTGCTGATGCCATACTTGGCCTCCAAAAATGTCAATGCGAGAGGGGTGCTGGGCAGCTCGATCTCACACCAGCTTCCCCATCCTCTCAAGGAGACAGCCAGGGACCCTCGGCGTGCACTCTCTGGGGCCATCTATCCAGCTGACTCCGAGAGTGTCCGGCCCATCCAATTCCCCTCCTTCTGTGACCTCAGCAGCTCCAGCTCCACAGGCTGAGGAGGGTGACACTGTTACACATCAGGGCCCCAAAAGCAGGCCAGGACCCATCCAGGTCTCGGCCCTCCAAGGTCATCACAGACAGGGTGTAGCAGTCAGCAGGCTACCTCCACCTCTGCTGTGGATGCCCAGGGAGCACCAAGATGCAGCAACAGGGTTAGGAAGGTTAAGGAGATATAACTCTTTCGAGTACAAACACGTTTCCATCTGTTTCAGATGAAGTTACATTGTTTCATAGTTTGCCATTGTGAGAATTGAACTCTTGATAATCTTTTAAATGAAAACCAAATCAACAAAATTGGGATAAATCAGGCACAGCCCCTAATTCAGGTCAGCTGTGAAACCAAGAACAAAGTTTAAAGGAAACTTACAAACTTTAAATCAAAATGTGATTAAAGGGGTCAACAAAACACCCCAGTCCCCGCAGTGCCCACCGAGCACGGAAGGCCTCGAGAGTGCCAGCAAACTCCGCGTGCTCCCTCTCCAGGGACATCCGGCAGCGAACGTAGCCGTGGAAGAGGGACAAACAATCGGGTGGGACTCCCCCGTCGATCGCCCGTTGCCTGGACCTGTTAATGGCCAACTTGGCCAGGCCCAGGAGCAGGTTCATGAGGAGGTCCTCCTCCTTCCTGACCCCCTTCCGCATCGGGTGCCCATAGATCAGGAGCGTGGGGCTGAAGTGCAAACAAAACATCAATAAAAGGTTTTTCAAATAACTAAAAAGGGAGTGCAGCCTACAACACCCTACGTATACATGGTCCACGGACTCCACAAGACCGCAAAAAGGGCATGCGCCCTGAGAGTCCGTGAATCTATGCATCCTCTTATTATAGGGGACTGCTGCATGCAACACCCTCCAACCCAGGTCCCCAATAGAAAGGGGGAGGATACCTCTGTAGAGGGCCTCTGCCACTGGACGGCAACAAGGCATGCCAGGTCGATGGACAAACTAACTCTTTTGAGTACAAACATGTTTCCATCTGTTTCAGATGAAATTACATTGTTTCATAGTTTGCCATTGTGAGATTTGAACTCTTGATTTTGGGGTTACAAACCCAGTACCATAACCACTTGGCTATTTAGGCCAAGCTATGAAGAAGATGCAACTCTCTTGAGTTAAAACCAATAAAACCAAATTAACAAAATTGGGATAAATCAGGCACAGCCCCTAATTCAGGTCGGCTGTAAAACCAAGAACAAAGTTTAAAGGAAACTTACAAACTTTAAATCAAAATGTGATTAAAGGGGTCTTCCTTTACAAACACATTTCCATCTGTTCCTATTCAGATGACGTTACATTGTTTCATAGTTTGCCATTGCGAGATTTGAACTCTTGATCTTGGGGTTACAAGCCCAGTACCATAACCATTTAGCTATTTAGGCCAAGCAAATGATGTTACTCTTTCGAGTACAAACACATTTCCATCTGTTTTTTCAGATAAAGTTACATTGTTTCACCATTGTGAGATTTGAACTCTTAATCTTAGGGTTACAAACCCAGTACCATAACCACTTGGCTATTTAGGCCAAGCTTAAAGATGGTGTAACTCCTTCAAGTACAAACCCATTTCCATCTGTTTCAGGTGAAGTTACATTGTTTCATGGTTTGCCATTGTGAGATTTGAACTCTTGATCTTAGGGTTACAAACCCAGTACCATAACCACTTAGCTATTTAGGCCAAGCTCCAGGTTAAGAGGATGTAACTCTTTCGAGTAGGTTAAGAGGATGTAACTCTTTTGAGTTAAAACCAATAAAACCAAATTAACAAAATTGGGATAAATCAGGCACAGCCCCTAATTCAGGTCAACTGTAAAACCAAGAACAAAGTTTAAAGGAAACTTACAAACTTTAAATCAAAATGTGATTAAAGGGGTCAACAAAACACCCCAGTCCCCGCGGTGCCCACCGGGCACGGAAGGCCTCGAGAGTGCCAGCAGACACCACGTGCTCCCTCTCCAGGGACATCCGGCCGTGAAAGTAGCCGTGGAAGAGGGATAAACAATCGGGTGGGACTTCCCCGTCGATCACCCGCTGCCTGGACCTGTTAATGGCCAACTTGGCCAGGCCCAGGAGCAGGTTCATGAGGAGGTCCTCCTCCTTCCCGACCCCCTTCCGCACCGGGTGCCCATAGATCAGGAGCGTGGGGCTGAAGTGCGAACAAAACATCAATAAAAGGTTTTTCAAATAACTAAAAAGGGAGTGCAGCCTACAACACCTTATATATGCATGGTCCACGGACTCCACAAGACCGCAAAAAGGGCATGTGTCCTGAGAGTCCGTGAACCTATGCATTCTCCTATTATAGGGGACTGCTGCATGCAACACCCTCCAACCCAGGTCCCCGATAGAAAGGGGGAGGATACCTCCGTAGAGGGCCTCCCATCGAGGGCCTCCGCTGCCGGACGGCAACAAGGCACGCCAGGGCGTGTCCGGTCGACGGACAAGGGTGAGAAAATGGAAGGTGTGCAGCAGCAGTCCGTACAAAAAGCTCCTCTTTGCTGTGCCAAAAGGCACGGAGGGCATGTCCCCGAGGCGGCTCATATTGCGGGGCACCAGCACCCGAGGGAGGGTTCGGGGCTTGGGGCCAATGTGGAATTCCGTCCGAACAGGGGAACGCTCAGACGGAAGACCACCGCGCAAAAAAGGGGTCTCCTTTACAAACACGTTTCCGTCTGTTCCTATTCAGGTAAAGTTACATTGTTTCATAGTTTGCCATTGTGAGATTTGAACTCTCAATCTTGGGATTACAAGCCTAGTACCATAACCACTTGGCTATTTAGGCCAAGCTCCAGGTTAAGAGGATGTAACTCTTTCGAGTATGTTAAGAGGATGTAGTAGCACAACCTGGACATGGGTGTTAATCACTTGTGCATACTGTTCACTATAGTAAATAAACTCACAAGAATGCCTCCCTGCTTATGGCTCCTTGTTATGATGAGCAGTGTTCGTGTCACTCAGAAGTGAAATCTTGTTTTCTGTACAAGATAAAGGTAGGTGTCTCAGTCCAGGGCCTCTTCCCTGTGCTTTGTGCAGCCTTCAGACACAAGTGCTGGTCCGGCCTCACATTCACTGGACACATTACTGATGTCTGCATCTCGATGGTGCTGGTCATCGCTGCCAGAAGGTCGTGGACCAGCACCACAGAATTCCCTCATTCTCTGTGTGCTGTCAGCACCTTTGAGGTGGGGCTGGCCCCCATCTCTTCAGCGTCTGTGATTAGTGACGCTGTGCTCCTGAAGGGGTCAGGTGCTGAAGGCTGACAAAGGATCAGATGCTATTAAAGTTTTATGGCTGCGTCTCCATGATATGACCCTGAGTACAAAGCACAAGCGAGCTACCCTTGGCCAGACAGGAGTCAGACATTCTCAGAGGCTATGTGAAGATTTATAGAGTGTCCTCACTGAATGTCGTCATCATCCTCCTGGAATCAAAGAACAAAGAACAAAGAACAAAGAACAAAGAAAAGTACAGCACAGGAACAGGCCCTTCGGCCTTCAAAGCCTGCACCGATCATATTGCCTGTCAACTAAAACATTTTGCACTTCCGGGGTCCGTATCCCTCTATTCCCATCCTATTCATGCATTTGTCAAGCTGCCTCTTAAACACCACTATCGTACCTGCTTCCACCACCTCCTCTGGCAGCAAATTCCAGACACTCACTACCATCTGCGTAAAAAACTTGCCTCGCACATCTCCTCTATAGTTTTCTCCTCTCACCTTAAATCTATGTCCCCTAGTAATTGACTCTTCCACCCTGGGAAAAAGCTTTTGACGATCTACTCTGTCCATGCCACTCATAATTTTGTAAACTTCTATCAAGTCGCCCCTCAATCTCCGTCGCTCTAGTGAGAACAATCCGAGTTTCTCCAACCTCTCCTCATAGCTAATAACCACCAGACCAGGCAGCATCCTGGTAAACCTCCCCTGCACCCTCTCCAATGCCTCCATATCCTTCTGGTAATGTGGCGACCAGAATTGCACGCAATATTCCAAGTGTGGCCTAACCAAGGTTCCATACAGCTGCAGCATGACTTCCCAGCTTTTATACTCAATACCCCTGTCAATGAAGGCAAGCATGCCATATGCCTTCCTGACTACATTATCCACCTGCGTTGCCACTTTCAGTGACCTGTGGACCTGTACACCCAGGTCCCTCTGCCCGTCGATGCGCTTAAGGGTCCTTCCATTTACTGTGTAATTCCTGCCTGTATTTGACCTTCCAAAATGCATTACCTCGCATTTGTCCAGATTAAACTCCATCTGCCATTTCTCCGCCCAAGTCTCCAACTGATCTATATCCCGTTGTATCCTTTGACAATCATCTTCACTATCTGCAACTCCACCAACCTTAGTGTCGTCTGCAAACTTACTAATTAGCCCAGTTACATTTTCTTCCGAATCATTTATGTATACTACAAACAGCAAAGGTCCCAGCACTGATCGAGCGACTATTAGGGCCTCCGCTGCATCTCCATGACAGGAGCCTTAACGAAGAGCGTTTGTGTGCTGCCATCAGCCAGACTGGAGTCAAATGTTCACAGATGCAACATGTGGATCGATGGTGTCCCTCACTGCATGTCAGCATCATCCTCCACAAATGTAGCAGCTATGAAGGCTTCCCAAGCACACCTGCCTCGTCTAGCCAGTGTGAGGTCCTCATCCCCATCATCGTTGCCTCCGAGGACCTCCTCACCCTCATCGGTGTCGACGTCCCCCTCAAGGGAGGGGATGTGCAGCTCCTCCATCTTCTCCTTAGCCAGCTCCTCTCCCCATTGCAGCGCCAGGTTGGAAAGGGCACAGCAGACGACGATGATGTGTGACACCCTCTGTTGACTATATTGCAGGGCTCCACCTGACAAGTCCAGGCACCTGAACCTAATATTCAGCATCCTAATGATCTGCTCCACCAAGTTGTGAGCTGCTGCATGAGCCTCATTATAGCATCGCTCTGCTGCAGTCTGAGGCTGCTGCACGAGTGTCATCAGCCATGGCCCCTTGTCCCCGAGGAACCAACTTTGCAGCCTCTGTGGACCCTGGAAGATGACAGGGATCTGAGACCTACTAATAATCTAGGAGTCATGAACGCTCCCTGGAAATTGTGTGCACACCTGCAGGGTGCGTTTGTGGTGGTTGCACACCTGCTGAAAATTCAGCGAATGGAAGCCCTTGCGGTTGATGTAGTTGACCGCTTGTTGCCACAGGGATCTGGGCGCTAGGTGAGTGCAGTCAATGGCATCCTGTACCTGTGGGAAACCAGAGATCGGGGCAAATCCCAGCACTCTTGCATCCTGGCTTTCCTGGTCCCAGGCGAAATGCACCAAGTTGTGTGCCCTCACAAAGATGGTATCTGTGGGTTAACTTGGGTGTACTAAGAACCTCTCTTGGTTAAGTCTGAAGGCCCCTTAGTGCATCCCAGAGAGTGCTGGCAACCACTTGGATGGGTAAAATTAAGTGCGCTGCATGGCTGCCCGAAACCCCAGCCACCTCCGCCCCACTCCACCTGACCGATTGGCAGCAGCTTTGCCCGTTGGACTGCAGGCTGTGTTCTCAGCTCAGGCACTGGCACTCTCCTAACCCGCACTGCAAGGCTGCACTGTTAGCTTAAACCATGGGGGAGACTGGTCCAAACCAGGATGGTGACTTTGCAAGGGGCTGTGAGCACCTCCACCAGTGACTGCTCCATGGCCAGATTTAGCAAGGAGATTGTACAATGTGGCCAGTCGTCCAACTGTTCTTCAGTCCACTCAAATGCTCATTAGTTTGCAGTCTTAGCCCGAGGGGTGAAACGTTCAGGAGTGCTTGGTGGCAATTTCATGCCTCTGCGTTGCTTGAGGGGCAGATAAGCTAGAGGCTCAACTTCAAGCATGTCAATGCGGCTATGTCTGAACTGTCTCAGCTGTGGAGGAATGGCTTTTTTTGCAAGGTTTCCCTACTGCATGGCTGCTTCCCTCCCCCCACCTTGCGCATGCTTGTGCTCTACCGTCAACCACAGGGTGGCCCTTAACCCCTCCCCCAAGTCGCCTCGACGACAGTGCAGCCTCCACCTTGAAGTCCAACAGGCGACCCTGGCGAGCGCTGCACAATCTTACAGTGCACTCATTTCCGAGCTCCCCTCAAAGTGCAGCCTGCTAAGTACACGCTTTATAGATGCTGCTGTGAAACACGTTGGCCTGCAATCACGCCAACCTGCTCGGATGATCCAGCATGGGACGGTGGGGGGAGTGATTCCAATGGGCTGGGCTTATAATGATATGATGATATGCAGATACATTCCTTTGCGGTTCCCGCTAATCCGACAGCAGGAAACATGGCCACGACATCCTGAAACAGATTTCTGGCCGTCTCGCTATATTGGTCCGCGCACGCCGCCAAACGTGCCCAACACCAGCCAGTACCGGAAACTTCTGCCCCATGTGTTTCTTTATCAGCAATACATTCAACGTGTATCAAACACATCAGCTAAAAATTCCTGTCACTCCACAGCGAAGGTAGATTCTTCATGGGGAGACTTCAGTTTGTCAGCTTCTGCCTTTACCCCAAATCCAGGCATTAGGGGTATTGGCAGAAAAGGGTAGGGGCTGTGGTACCAATATTGGAACAGCAAACTTCTGCAGGGTGGCTAGAGGCTTTCCCCCCAAGTCTGTTTCACATCGTCATCTTTCAAGATCTCACATGGCCACACTTCACACAGCCTTCCATCCTTATTTAAATATATTTCTCCTTTTTTGGTCTCTAAATCCCATTGTTTCAGCTTGCCTTTAGAAGTTACCTTTCACAGAATATAAAAATCTTTCATATTCTCATTATGGTCAGCACTTTTATGAAAAATCAATGTAATTACCTTGACTTATTTATCTTAGCAGTTGTAAACATTTACCATGTCCCTTTGAAAATCAAACACTTCTCCACTTATCTAAAAATGCAAATTTCATTCACATTGTAACTGTTGACCTCACCCTAGCTATACTCATCTCCATTTCAAGTGTCTGTTTTACACCTCACTCCTTGGATAATTTAAATCTTGCAGACTAGTTGTCTGTAGTTTAATTTAAATTAACTACACACACAGAGCCATGCAAACACATACACACACAAGCCTGCTTTACAGTACCCACAGTAATATTAGGAAAAATATGACAGTTTCTTGATACATGTTTGTTTTCCCTTCCAGAAATACACAAGAAAAAGAGTTAAAAGCCAACTGCCGGTCTGATATTCTAGTTCTACTATGCTGGTCTGGTGTTCTGGTGCTAGTGTGTACTGTGAAGATCACAGCTAAAGAACATCAACTAGACATCCCTGCGTTTGCTGGTAAAAAAAAAGTCTCTCTGATTGCTGGAATCAAGTCACAAGTCAACAAAGCCACAATCAAAAAGGAAACAGGACAATTCCTTTCAGCTAAGCTGCAGAACCAAGAATCTCCAAGCCCACGGATCAACTGCCAAAGTCGGATCTACCAGAATCATCTAACTTAATGGCCACAAAATTTCACCATCTATTTCTCACAGACAAACCAAAGACTGATTGGTATATATTTTTTAACTTTTATTTTCTGGACTCACTTCTCATTTCTAATCTGAGTGTGTGTGTTGTGTTTTTACTATTTTGTGTCATGTTTTAGTAACTAATAACCTTACTCTTTCTTTGACTCAAGAAAGCCTGGTTAACTTGGCTCCTTTCAAAATATAAATACATTTGGACTGGGAAAAAGTATCCATGAGGGAAGATATCCTTTTAAATTAACCTTGTTGTGGCCAACCCAGGGGGTTGAATACAGAAGGAGAGCCAGTTCATCCTCCTCACCTGGGAGCATAACAATTAGGGGAACTTTGTCCGGGAACCAGTCATAACACTACGCAGCAAGTTTCTACCACTGTGGATCATGAATTTCAAGCCCTGGCACAAAGCCTACACCCTTGCCACAAAGTGTACTCACAGTCAGAAATGGGGGTGTTCGTTGATGATTGCAATGTGTCCAGTACCATTTCCAACTCTTCAGATAATGAAGCAGCCTATGCTTGGATGCAGCAAGATCTTGAGGCTTGGGCTGACAAGTAGTAAGTAACATTCACGCCACACAAGTGCCAGGCAATTGCCATCCCCATCAAGAGAGAATCCTAAGAATGAAAAATAAGCCTTCACTGACCAAACCAAGCTGTTTGCATCCCTGCTGTTTCGTTAGATCTTGAGCTGAGCTTTTGACTGCCAAATCCCTACCATCACAAACAGTTCAGAGCTGGGGAGAAATTGAAACACAGGTATCGCAGCCATCCCCACGAGCAATGTAACTTTGTGTGACTTCTGACCCAAGTGTGTCAGTCCTGGCACATAATTATTACTAGAAATTTGACTAGCAAAGCAAAATGATCTGGCATCAGAAGTCTGTCAAAGTTTATTTGCATCAGGTGGCTGTAGGATTGCTCTTTTCCCAACTTAAAATAGACCTATGATTAAATAGAGACCAACGTTTATGGTGATTGCTGCAAGTTCTTGTGTAAGGAGCCCTATAGTCTCATTCTCACTGCCTGATTTCTTTCTCCTCCTTTTAGTGAGCTTTATCTTTATAAGGTTTGGAGATAATTGTCTGCCATCTCTTATCAATCTGCATCTGTTAAAAAGCAGAAGTAAAATGCAATTTGATGTGCCCATCAAATCCAATGATTTAGTTTATTTGTCAATCACATTTGCAAAAAATTATTTGTAACACGCAATGTCATAGGCATTATGACAAATGAGTTACAGCCAACTCTGAAGCATAGCTGGAAAAATATATTTAATGATTACTATATGTTTAAGCACTTCTTCACTGTTTTATAGTTTGGCCAGGCCAGGAAGTGACTTGTCATTTTGGTGAGATCCTGTTTTCTTTCTTTCATTTTATTACAGAGTTCTCTTTGTCGTTTTCTGTTCAATTTACAGACCCTCATTCTGCAGTGCAGTTAATACGAGTCGGTGGTTAACGCCACACTGAAAATGCTCCGCACCACTTGTGCGAAATGATGAATACTACACTAGGTCAATTTCATGGAAACATTAGGAACATTGACTAATGCAGAAAGTATTTCAGACTAACATGAGGATTTCTTGGGTTTGGTTTGCAGTGATGAATCACCTGATTTTTGCAGCATCTTTTGCATTACATCACATGTGTAGGACATCAATGTTCAACGTGTAATGTCATTCCACAAAGATCGTTAATGTCTAGCATTAACCTCTTACCTCTTGTCTGTCATCTCTTTCGATTATGAATCAGAGGGAACAGTTATGCCATTGTTAATCCCCAGATTTATTTCTGCCCATCATATTATTGAGCATCTGCTATAATTAATCATATTATGCTTCATCCACATATTCCCTATTTCATTAAAAAATGTGGCTTTATAGGACAACAGCATACATTTATATAACGCCTTGCTTTCTTAAAGTTCTTTATAGGAGCATTATCAGACAAAATTTTACATCCAGCCACACCAGGGAATATTAGGACAGGTGACCAAATGCTTTATCAAAGAGGTAGATTCTAAGGAACATCTTAAAGGGGAAAAGAGAGGTGCAGAGGTTTAGAGAGGGTCCAGGGCCAAGACAGCTGAAGGAATGGCTACTAATGGTGGAGAGATTAAAATCAGGGATGCACGTGTAGCCAGAATTGGTGGAGCTCAGAGATCTCAGAGAACTGTAGGGCCAGTGGAGGTTTACAAAGATAGCGAGCAGCGAAGGCATGTTTCCCCTGGACCAAGTGAGGCAATATAATTGCAATTAAAGGCTGGGTGCAAAAAAAGGGAAAATTATTTTTAAAAAAATGAAAGCCTGGACTCTTCATTGACCATCGGAACATTTCAAAAGGGTCAGATGAACAATAAGACCATTTTTGTTAGAAATGGGAGGCGGAGAATGGGAGCGAAGCAGCCAAAATTGTCCCTCTGTGGTTGGGGATTCTGATGCCTCTGCTGGAGGATATAATACCCTCAACTTCTATTCATAAGAAGGAGGATCCTGGTGAGAACTCCTGAGGACTCTTCATAAGATGGTTTTCCGATTTTTGCAGTGCTAATGGGAAAGGAACAGGCTGGATCACTCCCTCGAAATAAATGTTCGAGGTAGTTTATTGAGAGGTGAGAGATTGGGGAATGTCTTAAGTGCTTGGGGGAAGCCAACTCATATCGATTTAATCAATTTTCATACTGCTTTCTATCTAGTGCCTTATGTGGGCCTCTGGAAGGGGCTTTAAGTCATTGGAGCGCAGGGCTGATTTATTTTCAATCATACGCCAGCTCTAAGCTCATTGTGACGGGAGTGATACAGTGAATCTATTTCGCTTGAAAGGGGATGGAAGTTTGAAAGCATGGGGGATTAAGTTTGCTTCAAAATCTCCCTCCTAGTAAGGAAGAACTTGAACATAACTGGAGGATTATATTTCAGAACAAATGCAAGGTTGCTAATTGTCTACCATTCTGTCCAATATCCTACTCCTTAACATGAATTTTATTGAAACCGTTTGACGTACATGCAATGGGGTAATATGCCAAATACTTTACCATTACTTGAAGCAAGGGAGATGAACAATTCTCAGACGTGTATGTATCTGTAGCTTCCATGCAGGGGATTCCAAGTGAAACTAAAAAATGCAATATTTCATTTTTCTGCTGAGCATCAGCCTGATGGTACTCTCATCTCTAAGTCAGCCGGTTAAAAGTTCAAGATCCATTCTGCTGTAGGACAACATAACTTAGGTTGACATTCAAGTGGTCTGAAAGAGCAGAGCTGCATTTTTGGAGCGAGCCTGTTTTTGGATGCAGTGTTAACCTGGAGCCTTGTCTCTGTATTTTTAGGCAGATGGTAAAGATCCCACAGCATGACCCATGACCTTCCCAGTTCAGGCTCAAAATGGCACCAGGGTCCAGTAGACATAATAGAACCCCAATTTAAACGTTGGAATTAGCTCTGTGTCCACTTCAGGCAGCCACCCGTCTTGTCTCTCTGAAAGTTCCCAGCAAAATTCAGACAGTGGGAACAAGGCGTTAAACTCTACACCATTTCCAGAGCCTTGTTTCTGTGAGGTGAGAGGCATCAAATTTCAGTCCAAGTATTTTAACAAAGTGTAGTCAACTACTCTTTTTCTAGCCAAACAAGGCAGTCAATTTGTCCACAGGAAGGCTCCATAGCTAGCTAATGAAATACATTATAGATAAGCTGTTTTCTTGGTTAAAGGAGAAATGTGTTCCTGGACACCTCCCTCTCTCCTTTGAAGAGTGGCATGGGATCTTTTTCATCCACTTGAACAGTCATACAGGGTCTTGTTTTGGCATCTGGGCTAAAAGATGGCACCTCTGACAGTGCAGCACCCACTTAGCACTGCACAGGAGTGTCAGCTTAGACCTAATGTGCTCAAAGTTTCTGAAATGAAGCTTGCACCCAAAGCCGCCTGACTCAGAGAAAGAATATTACAAACTGAGTTAAGCCGAAATGACAGGCAGTTAAAAAATATATCAGGCCCACCCAAAAATAAGATAGGAGGTGATACTAACAAGATTATACATGAATTGCAAATGGGATTGTCTCTTATGAATTTTAATGAATGTTTCCTTTAATCCAAGATGATCAGAGGAGAATGCTTGTATAGAATGACAGGCCTTTCAGCCCAACTATATGTTGGTGCTAATGCTCCACATAAGCTTTCTCCGATCTTACTGCATCATTGCCTATCAAGACATCCTTCTATTCCTTTCTCCTTCATGCGTTTCTTTCGCTTCCCCTTAATGCAATGATGCTACTTGGCTCAACTGAACCCTGTGTGGCAGCAAGTTCTGCATTCTCACTGCTCGTTGTCACTGAGGTCATTCCAATTGGTATGAAGCAACATTGCCAGTTAATTACATTTGGAATCAGTGCTTTTCACCCTTTTTGCATAACAATTTTAGTGCAAACTCCATTCTGCATTTATATAAAACCATTAAAGCAATAAAACATTCCAAAGGCCTATCCAGAGTGTTATCAAACAAAAGTTTGACACAAAGTCAGATAAAGCAATATTAGTTCAGGTGACCAAAAGCTTGGGTGAAGAGGTAGGTTTGAAGGGGTGTCTTAATGGAAGAAAGAGAGGTGGAGAGGTAGGCAGGGAATTCCAGAGCTTAGGGTCTTGGTTGCTGAAGCCAGTGCCTCCAGCATGAAAATCAGGGATGTTCAAGAAGCCAGAATTGAAGGAGCGCATGTATCTTGGAGGTTTCTGGGATTGGAAGAGATTCTTCTCTCGCTTCTTAGGCCGTCCCTCAGGATCGAGGGTGACTTGCTTCCACTCTGGTTCGCTGGGCTCTGAGATGCTGATAAGTCCAATGCACGATCTGCGAACTCTGTCACATGGGGGACAGGTAGTGCTTGTTGTGAAACAAAAACAGAATTACCTGGAAAAACTCAGCAGGTCTGGCAGCATCGGCGGAGAAGAAAAGAGTTGACGTTTCGAGTCCTCATGACCCTTCTTGTTGTGGTTGGGTTCGGTGAGTATTTGAAGTTTTGTGCGCTCTCTCTCCAACGCTGCAAATTCACCTTGGCACATTCCCGACAACGTCTCTCGGTGCACTTGGTGCCTTCCTTAATAAACCTTCTCCATTTTGATTGGTCACAAGCCAGGGACTCCCATGAGTCATTGGGGATGTTTGACCTCTTCAGAGATGCTTCCTGAAGCATTCCCGCTATCCTCCTGGGAGTTCCGTGCCACGACTGAGTTCCGAGTGTCGCAGTTGCTTCGGGAGTCTGGAGACAGGCATACGAATGACATGAGGAGGAGGTTACAGAGATAGGGAGGGGGCAATAAGGCCATGGAGGGATTTGAAAGCATGGGTGAGAGTTTCAAAACCACATCAGCTATTGTTTATTGCAGCTTTTCTTTGGCGGATAGGCAGAGACAAGGTGGAGTCGAATCAAATAGAGACTTGAACTGAGCTGAATGGAACTGAACAATCAGAAGAAAACTGATTTAAAGCTGCTAAGTGCTAGCAGGTGAATATGAGCATCTTGTTAGATAGGGAGCTAATTTGGTTATACAGTGTGTTTTGATACTGAACGGAGTTAACAGTTGTGGCAGAAGCAGGCTATTAATGTCCTGTGGTGTAGTTTTCACAACGCATTATTGATGGGAATTAAGTATAAGTCACAAACTATGGCCTAAGGAATCTTCCTCATTCCATACGTGCATATGCATGCCAGCTCAGTAAATGAACGGATAGTCACATGTCCACCCACAGACTCAAACGGGATGGAAAGCTTGGAATTCCTGGATCCTCCTCCACAAATAGGAAGGATGTGACCCAAATTAACTTAATCTTCCCTTCCTTCCCAGAAATGTCAACATCAAAGCTTCCGAAATGGCGTCAGGCTTGCCGGGGAGGGGGGGTCTATAAACCTGTGGGAGTTCATTCCTCCTAAACATTTAAAACCATTTGCTGTGAAGGTCATTATTACAGCTGCCTGATCACAAAGAGGTAATTTGCTGTTAACAGGACCCTCCACTCATTAAGGCTCTTGAACACTCACTTTACAAGGAAGGGTTTGAAAATAAGGATGATGGTTTAAAAACAAGGACGAGAATTTTAAAATCAAGATACTACTTGATCGGCAGCTAGATTTCCAAGCTCGCAGATGACGCAAAGCTAGATGGGAATGTGGGTTGTGAGGAAGATGTGCGAAGTGGCTTCAAAGGGATTTGGACAGACTTCGTGAGTGGGAAAGAACATGGCAGAAAGTGTGGCTAGAACATCCCACATAAAAGGTTAAAACAAAAACAGAATTACCTGGAAAAACTCAGCAGGTCTGGCAGCATCGGCGGAGAAGAAAAGAGTTGACGTTTCGAGTCCTCATGACCCTTCGACAGTTATTGGACAAGACAGGAGCTCACGGTGTTGGGGGGTAATGTAATAGCATGGATTGAGGATTGAGGAAGACAGGGAGTCGGGGAGTTTCCACAAGTGGGGGGACATCAAACTAGGGTCAAAGAATAAGGGGACACTCATTTAAAGCTGAGATGCGAAGGAATTTCTTCTCTCAGAGGGTCGTGAATGTCTGGAATTCTCTACCCCAGAGAGTTGTGGAGGCTAGGTCACTGAAAGTGTTTAAAGAGGAGGCAGATAGATTCTTGAAATATCAGGGCTATGAGGAGCTGGCATGAAAGAGGAGTTGAGGCCTGGGGCAGATAGGCCATGATCTTATTGAATGGCGGGGCAGGCTTGAGGGGCTGAATGGCCCACTCCTGCTACTTTTTCTTATGTTGTTATGTAATATATTATGGGAAAATGTGAGGCTGTCCACTTTGGTGGGGGGAACAGATGCGCAGAGTGTTTCTTAAAAGGTGAGAGATTAGAAAGCGTAGATGTACAAAGGGACCTGGGTGTCCTCGTCAATAAGTCACTGAGAGCTAATGTGCAAGTGCAGCAAGCAATTAGGCAGGCTAATGGTATGTTAGCCTTTATCACAAGAGGATTTGAGTGCAGGAGTAGTGGGTCTTGCTTCAATTGTATAGAACCTTGGTTGGACTGCACCTGGAGTACTGTGCGGATTTGGTCCCCTTACCTTAGGGAGGATATTATTGCTATAGAGGGAACGCAATGAAGATTCACCAGACTTGTTCCGGGGATGGTGGGACTGTCTTATGAAAAGCGATTGGGGAAACTAGGCCTGTATTCTCTAGAGTCTTAAAGAATGAGAAGTGATCTCATTGAAACCTACAAAATGCTTTAAAAAATAGGCAGGTTAGATGCAGGTTAAGATGTTTCCTCTGGTTGGGGAATCTAGAACCAGGGGATATAATTTCAAAATAAGGGGAAAGCCACTTATATCAGGATGAGGAGAATCTTTTTACTCAGTGGGTTGTGAATCTTTGGAATTCTCTACCCCAGGGGGCTGTGGAGGTTCAGTCACTGAGTGTGTTTAAAGCTGAGATTGACAGATTTCTTTTTACTAATGGAATAAAGGGATATTGGGATAGTGTGGAGAAAAGGCATTGAAGTGGATGATCAGTCATGATCGTATTGAATGGCAGAGCAGGCTCAATGGGCTGAATAGCCTACTCCAGCTCCTATGTATGCATTGTTAACGCTGTGGAGTTGTTAAGACATCTTCCAATAGCACGGTGGCATTTATTATATTTTACACTTCTTCATGGAGGATATTACAATTGGAAATAATTTTATGTAAATCAATTTCTTTTTTAATGTCCACTGAATTCTTTATTCTTTCTTTTAAGGCAGCAGCTCAATCAAAATAGAAAATATTCATCAAGAGGGGGCCTTGAGAGTATTTTTGGAGATTGCATCAGAAATGGAAGTGTGATACTAATTCCCTTTTGCTTTCAGGCTAGTGATAGATTTAGCGCCGAGGTGTTAAATCATAGACAAACACAAGTTGTCCTTTGAGCCTTGGCGAAACATTTCTTTGAAGCTCCATGGTATCATTATGGGCTGTAGGGCTTGCGAAAACCTCCGACTGTTTCTGACAAGTCTTCACATTTCTAAATAAACATTACGCATACTAAAGCAATGTTTTATACACACTGGGAGAAATGTTCAAAGACTCCACTTAAATACAAGGAGCCTCATTCCATTCGATCAAAGATCCGTGTGCCCCATTTGCGGTGCTCCCCATTATTATTAGCTGTAAGGTAACTGCATTACATGCTTTCTCCTTCTTCTTCTTAGGCAGTCCCTCGGGGTCAATGGGATCTGAGAAGGCTGGTAGGTCCAATGCACAATGTACAGGCTCTGCCACATGTGGCGCAGGTTGTGCTTGAAGGGCTGGGTAGAGGAGTTGTTTGGAGGTGTGAGCACCCTCTCCGACACCTTGCCTTCACCTCTGCATGTTCCCGATGAAATCTCTCGCTGTTTTTGCACCCCTCCTGACTGACCCTCCTCCATTTTGGTCAGTTACAGGCCAGGGACTACCCGTGATTCGGCAGGTATGTTTGACCTCTTCAAGGATGCTTTGAGGACGCCCCCTAAAGCACTTCCCTTGCCGTCCTGGGCATCTCCTGCCATGACTGAGTTCCAAGCTGAGCAGTTGCTTCGGGAGTCCGGTGACAGGCATACGAGTGTCACGTCCTGCCCAGCGGGGCTGGTTTTAGTTATTAGCACCTTGGTGCTGGGTACTCTGGCTTGGGAGAGGATGATAAAAACAAAAAACTGCGGATGCTGGAAATCCAAAACAAAAACAGAATTACCTGGAAAAACTCAGCAGCTCTGGCAGCATCGGCGAAGAAGAAAAGAGTTGACGTTTTGAGTCCTCATGACCCTTCCACAGAACTGAGTGAATATAAGGAGAGGGGTGAAATATAAGCTGGTATATGGTGGGGTGGAGGGGGGGGGGGGTGGGGGGGGGGGTGTGTGGGAGGTGGTGGTGGGGGTGGGGGTTAGAGAAGTTGTGGGTGGGGGCGGTGGTGTGGTTGTAGGGACAAACAAGCAGTGATAGGAGCAGATAATCAAAAGATGTCACAGACAAAAGAACAAAAGAACACAGAGGCGTTGAAGGTGGTGATATTATCTAAACGAATGTGCTAATTAAGAATGGATGGTAGGGCACTCAAGGTACAGCTCTAGTGGGGGTGGGGTGGAAAGACTAGCGGGGCATAAAAGATTTAATAATAATGGAAATAGGTGGGAAAAGAAAAATCTATATAAATTATTGGAAAAAACAAAAGGAAGGGGGAAGAAACAGAAAGGTGGTGGGGATGGAAGAGGGAGCTCAAGACCTAAAGTTGTTGAATTCAATATTCAGTCCGGAAAGTTGTAAAGTGCCTAGTCGGAAGATGAGGCGTTGTTCCTCCAGTTTGCGTTGAGCTTCACTGGAACAATGCAGCAAGCCAAGGACAGATATGTGGGCAAGAGAGTAGGATGGAGTATTAAAATGGCAAGTGACAGGGAGGTTTGGGTCATTCTTGCGGACAGACCGCAGGTCTTTCCACCCCACCCCCACTAGAGCTGTACCTTGAGTGCCCTATCATCCATTCTTAATTAGCATATTCGTTTAGATAATATCACCAACTTCAACACCTCTGTGTTCTTTTGTTCTTTTGTCTGTGACATCTTTTGATTATCTGCTCCTATCACTGCTTGCTTGTCCCTTCAACCACACCACCGACCCCCCCCCCTCCATTTCTCTCCCCACCCCCAAAACCCCTCCCCACCTTAAACCAGCTTATATTTCACCCCTTTCCTTATATTCACTCAGTTCTGTGGAAGGGTCATGAGGACTCAAAACGTCAACTCTTTTCTTCTCCGCCAATGCTGCCAGACCTGCTGAGTTTTTCCAGGTAATTCTGTTTTTGTTTTAGGAGAGGATGATACTGTTGGACCGTAACTCTTGCCACTAGGTTTGGGGGATCTTGTGATACTTCTCCAGAGCTTTGAGGTGCCTGTTGTAGGCTGCCCAAGCCTCTGAAGCGTAGAAGGAATGCAAAGTTTACTGCTGCACATTGAACAATGACCTTAGGATGGGATTTTCCGGTCTTGCCTGGCCATGAGACTGGAAATTCCCACCCAAAGTCAACAAATCTTTTGCTAGTCCGTCAAATTTTCCGGTGCTGCCCGTAACGATTCCCATAGCAGATGGAACTGGGAAATCCTGCCTTTAGTCTCAGATTTGAGATCCTGGTTCTCAAATACCTTTTTCCTCATTTGACTGAAGGTTGAACTGGCACATTGGAGGCGATGATGAATTTCGACACCTATGTCCACTTTTGTCGAGAGGACGATATGTGAAAAATAGTCCATGTTTTCTGGGGTCTTGCCTTCGATCTTCATTTTCACTGCATGACAAATCCAAGAAAAGTGCAAAGAACAGCACAAAATGCTGTACCTGACCTTTCTCGACCTCATGAAAGCCTTTGACTCTGTTAACGTGAAGGCTTATGGAGGGGGATCCCCTTCAAGTTTGGCTGCCCTCCGAAATTTGCCATCATCCTCCACCTGCTCCACGATGATACGTGAGCCGCGATCCTCGCCAATGGAACCACCACAGACCCTATCGCAGTGAAGACCGGGGTTGAACAATTCTGTGTCATTGCATCAACCCTCTTCTCCACTTCCCTCGTTGCAATACTGCACCTCACCTCCAGCACAACACCCATAGGCACAGGGGTAATTTACAGAACAGGCAGGAAACCGCTCAACCTATGCTGCCTTCAATCCAAAACCAAGATCACTCCAACCTCAGTCAATGAGCTGCGGTCTGCAAATGACTACATGGTTTAATTTGCTCTTAGGAAACAAGTGAGGACATAGGAACAGGAGGAGGCCATTTAGCCACACTTTGAGCCTGTTTGCCATTCAATTAGATCATGACTGACCTGGAGCTTAACTCCTTCCACCGCCTTACTTCAGAAACCCTTTAATACCTTGCCTGACAGAAATCTTTCAATTGTCAAATGACCTGGCCGAGTCAATAAGAAGAAACTGTTTCCATTGGCATGATGGCACAGGCTTAAGATAATTGGCAAAAGAATCATTGGGAGAGGAACAGATAATTATTTAGTCAGCAAGATGTGATCTGGAAAGAGCTGCCTGAAAGGGCGGAGGGTTCAGATTCAATTGTAACTTTCAGAAGGGAATCAGATACGTACTTGAAACAGAAAAATGCAAGGCTACGGGGAAAGAGCAGGAAGGTGGAACTAATTGGAAAGCTCTTTCAAAGAGCCAGCACTGGTATGATGGGCTGAATGGCCACCTTCTGTGCTTTATTTATAAATCTGCAACTTTAGAACCGATTTTAACCTACATTTACCTCTAGGAAGTTCGTTAACAAAAGAAAGCATAAGTGCAAATGGTGCTAAAATGGATAATGAATAATTTCCTAACATTTACAAGTTCATAAGCTAATATCTGTGAAGAAGAAAAACTTGGATTTGCAGAGCATCCTTGATGACTTCAGGGCTTCCAAAGCATTTTACAGCTGATTAAATACTTTCTGAAGCAAAGTCAGTGTTGTAATGTAAGAAACACTGCAGCCAATTTGCACACAGCAATCTCCCATAAACAGGAATGTGATAATGACCAGATAATCTGACTTCTTGTGATGCTGGTTGAGTGATAACTGTTGGCTAGCAGACTGGGGAATAACGCCCCTTCACTTTGAATAGAACCTTTACATCACTTGAGAGGGCAGATTAGTTTAACATTTCATCTGAAAGACAGCACTTCCTTAGTATCACACTGGATTGTCAGCCTGGATTTTGTACTCAAGTCTCTGGAGTGGGAAGGTAGCCCAGAATCTTCTGACTCAGAAGCAAAGGGTGCTACTGCACACTAGCTACTTCTTAGATGGTTTTTTTAACTTCTAAGTGAGGTTTGATGTGGGTGCTGTTTGAATGGTTATATACTAAAGAGAATGTTTTATTAGTTGGAGGTTCTTGGCCCCTGTGAAAGATGCAGTTCCATAGGGAACACCTAGTTCCTCCTGCAAGTCGACAGTCTTTGGCTGGAATCTTCCATTCTGGAGTCTAAGCTTGGTGGTGGGCATGGAAGTGAGACTGGTGTCCACTGAGGAGGTGGTATGGCTGACCACTTGCAATCTTGCGCTGTTCAGCTCATTACATATTCATCTGCATTGAGCTCGCTGATTCTTACGGTGGGACGGTGGGGGTGGGGGTAGAGGGGGTGGGGAGGTGGAAGGTGGGAATTCACCATCCCCACCATCATGTAATGGGGCCGAGGGTCAGGGCGCCATATTTAAAGGGCACCCGGGCAGCCTGCACTATCCATTCCACCTTTGTCCGGCCACTGCCCCACCCTTCCCCACTAACCCTTCCTCCCTTCCTTTTGGTCATCCTTCATGCAACTTGCACTCCGCCACTCAGTCTCAAACCTAGGCTGGCATTGACAGAGGGCTGTGCAGTGGCAGCTCACCGCTAATCATGGACAAAGTCTAAATCAGCAGATGCACACCACTTATGTGCAGTCGTGGATGTGAACGTTCTAATTTCTTGCTGGCAGGGAACAAGTCCCAAGAACAGAATTGCTAAAGTTCATCCCGACATCAGGAAACTGATTTTTGGCCTCACACCAAATTATAGTTCTTCCGTCCGTCAGGATTCCCGCCGTCGGTGGGACCGGAAGGTTCCGCCCTTTATGTATGAACCTCGGCAGTTAGTGACACAAGGGGCTGACAGCTGACTCCAACCCTGTCTCCATCCAATGTCCTCCATATGTGCTTTTCAGGAGCAGCCATTGGTACATGGAGGCAGGAATTGGTAAACATTGGTCAGAGGCTAGGAATCCTTCAGCAAGTAGCTCACCTCCTGATTCCTCAAAGCCTGTTCCCCACCTACAAGGCACAAGTCAGGAGTGTGGTGGAATACTCTCCACTTGCCTGGATGAGTGCAGCTCCCACAACACTCAAGAAGCTCAACACTATCCAAGGCAAAGCAGCCTGCTTGTTTGGCACCCCATCCACAAATATTCACTTCCTCCGTCACTGATGTACAGAAGCAGCAGTGGGTACATCTACAAGATGCACTGCAGGAACTCACCAAGACTCCTTAGACAGCACCTTCCAAACCCATGACCACTACCATCTAGAAGGGAGGCAGGCAGGTAGGAACACCACCACCTGGAAGTTCCTCTCCAAGTCACTCATTATCCTGACTCGGAAATATATCGCCGTTCCTTCATTATTGCTGGGTCAAAATCCTGGAACTCCCTCCCTAACAGCACTGTGGGTGTACTTACACCACATGGACTGCAGCGGTTCAAGAAGACAGCTCACCACCACCTTCTCAAGGACAGTGAGGAATGGGCAATAAATGCTGGCCTAGCAAGACACCCACATCCCATGAATAAATAAAAAAAACATTGTGCAAAGTGTACCAATTTTGCATTGGGATGTCCTGTGGGCATTCTGTACAGATATTGGGACCACTGCCAAATTCATAGATATCTATCTTTAGGTTTCCTGGCTAGGCATTCCAAACAGGCTTCTTAAGTTAAATGAAATCAAATTAAATTCGGGGCCTAATGAATGTTGAAGCCAGCCCTCCTCAACCCTGGTGCATGCTCCAACTGCCCTTCAGGTACTTGCCTGAGGGCCACTGCTAATGCTTCTGTGCAGTGCTGAGGGAATGCTTTGTTGTCCAAGATGCCATCTTTCAGATGAGACCTTAAGCCATGGCTCCCTCTGCCTTATCAGGCGGCTATGAAAGGTTATTATTTGCTGAACAGTGTGGAAGGTGTTTATCCATTATCCAATTCTAGATGAATTGGGCGTTTATCTCAATGCTGTTTGTGGGACCTGCTCCATTTGCCTACAACATGGACTACAATTGAAAATAATTCATTAGTTATAAAGCACTTTGGGACTTCCTGAAGACATGATTTTTAACACCTTCTTTTCTTCCTTTTCTCTGGACCAGGAAACCATGGCTGTTTATCCCTTCCAAGATCCGTTGTTCTGATATTTCTTTGTCTCTAGCCAGACTGTAGAGGAAGACCAAATAGCACTTGTTATTTAGAAGCTAATTAGAAACTCAAAGTTCTTTTTCAATGAGGGTCATAAAAAACAGGATGTAGTCATGGGCAACTACAATGAGGATGGATGCCTTCAATTTGACCCTGGCTTCTGTGGGAACACAGGAACTCTTCCTCTTCCGGGGGTAACCATAAAACAATTCACAGTTTTCCCAAGGCCTGATATTTGTGTCATTTCACCTGGGTTGATGAGTGATGATTAAATCTCCACTTAGCATCACATTTCACATAAACTCTGAAGAAGAGTCACACAGACTCGAAACGTCAACTCTGGTTCCCTCTCCACAGACGCTGTCAGACCTGCTGAGTTTTTCCAGCAATTTCTGTTTTTATTTCAGCTTTCCATCATCTGCAGTATTTTGCTTTCACCTCCATTTAGCTCGATGGGGTCCAGGTGCAAACACAATTTGGAAGGGAAGTTCATGGGTGAGATAAGAGAATCAAAGCACATATCTATAGCGGTAATTTCACAGCCAATCATCTACACTTTTTTTGATGTACAGAGGGAAAGAATTTGCATTTATATAGTGCCTTTTATAACCTCACAGCTCACAAATTATTTCTCACATAATAAAAGGAATAGTTGGACATATATCTCCTGTTCCTTCATCCCTCCATGGTCAATATCTCAGGATAACTGTTGTCGAAGGAAATCCCCTAGTTTTCTTCAATTATTGCCCCTTATCGTCTGACCATCTGTACAATTTCCATGCCAATTAAAATTGGACAAAGATTTTTGAAAGGAGAATTGATAGTGGAATTCAACGTTATGAGATCGCTTTGATCAGGAAAGCAGGAAAAGACTTTCCACCATTCAGTGAGTCGGTGACAAGACAGCAAATTCAAGACCATCACCAAAAAAGCGAAGAAGAATTTTTTTACACAAAGGGTTTTAAGACATGGAATGCTGTCATGTTCTAGTATATTATGAGTTTTCTGTCAATACCTTATATTTTTAAAAGCCACAAAGGCTACAATACGACGGCTGTCCATGGATCACATGACATGTATTTTGGAATGAAGAACTCCCTCACCTCAAGAAGGAAGAAAAGGAATTTTCCGGACTGATGTTGACACGATGCCTTTTCCCTGAAACTAATTCGGAAGGGTGATTGCAAATTGAATGGGTCATTCAATTTCAAAGACACTTGTGTCTCAAACACTCAGGTGTAAAAGTCATCACATAGGGTGCATAATCGACTTGGCCTTATTTGGGAAAGGACTTTGGATTTGTACCAGGTCACCTGGGTGAGTCAGCCATGTCCTTGGCCTGCTTTTAAAACAGCAAGAAGCTGTTCTGGATAGTGAGACCATCAGGAAGCCATTGAACCAGCTGCAGTCAATTAAGCAGCCAAGGTAATAAACAGCCATACCTTGAAAGTGGGAGAATGACTTTCCACAACCTTTTCCAACATCAAAGTTCACATGAGAACCAACCTCCTAAAAATTGAACTACCAAAAGCCTCACAGATTACTGAGAAATGCCTTCTTATGAGATCTTTGCTGCAAAGAAGAGCACCAGCTCATCTAAGAAACTACAGACCTGCCATGAAAGAGACACTGAGATAAATATATTTTGTAATCATATTGTTTTTTTCTTCATCTATACCTAAAATTTGTGTGAGTGATAATGTGGGTAGGGTGAATGAGTGAGATGTCATGTTTAAACGTCTGGGGCAAGTGTGGGATAAGAAATAATGTTCCTTATTTTAAAACTTACAAAAAACTTGTTGCTTGAATTATTTAAATAAGGACAATTACTCAGAAGGCAAAAATACACAGGCTTCACATACAAAATCACACGGATCACAGACAGTAAAAAAACACATTCTGTCCATGACAAATGTTGTATCAAAAATAGTGATGGATACCGAATCAATAATAACTTTTAAAGTGGCTAAATATTAAAAAGAGAAAACTCTAAGGAGGTATGGAGAAAGGGCAGGGGGGATAGGAGGAAAGGGCTGGCACAAGACAATGGGCAGAATAGTCTGTCTTTGATTTTCTATTCATTATTGCATTATGCCATTTTAAAAATATTGCTATTTTCTTTCAGAGGCACTGGCGACATAATGGCTTAGGCATTGACCTTTCACCTCTGGAACCTGAGGGGAAAGTCTCCTCTGCCAGTTGGCTGTAAGAGCCCCGTGTGAAATCAGTTTCAGTAATCACGGTCAGAGCTTATTTCCAAAGCAGGGGAGAGAAGAGGATTTGCTCATAAGCCGACACTGAGCGTTTAACTGTGCTGCACCTGATCTGATCTGACTTGCTCGAATCTGTCAACAATTCAGGCTTCAGGGTCCCACATATAGGGTCAAAGCTGAGTCAGACTTCCCCCACTCTGGCAGAAACAGTCACCTGGATGCGATTTTCCTAAAATTGGCCAATTAATGGCCAAACGGCAGGTGCACCAGCCAATTAAAGATGGTGTTATGTTCCTTCTGTTGGGTCGTTTGGCTCATGAACACAGTTGCACGCCTACCTACCGGTGAGTGAGTTGGCAAACAATATACTGCAGATGCAGAGACCAATGTAAGATGAAGCACATGCTGTTTATTAACACAAGTAACAGAGCACTTACACAATGTGTGCTTCTCCAACCAGACCCTATTCTAAACTACTGATTAACATTGTAGCCCACGCTACACAGCAATCGGGTAATACAGTCATGTGGTCAGTCTGCTCACGCTCTCTTAAAGGTATATTGCACCTCAGATTACCACAGGTGGCGGGCAGGCTTTTGAATCTAGGGGACCAACTGGAGGCCACCTCCAGGCAGCTACACTGTTCCCGACGCCTCCAGGGAACTGGAAAATCCCAGTCGACCACTGACAATAGGCCTTAGTAGGACCTTAACGAGGGTATTTCGCTACTCGCTGCTGTTGGGCTGGCTCAAGCCCCCCAACTGCCCTGTCCCCACACACGCACACCCCCCTCCCCCCCCACCGCCACCAACCCCCACCCCATCCCACCAACACCCCGTCTCTGGGAAAATGGCCTGGGGGTGAGATTATGCCAGGAAACTGACACCACGGCTGGTGGTGAGAGTTTACATGCCTGCTTCCATGTCCAACCACATCAGGGCCTATAAATTCAGGCCTGGGTGCCTGAAATGGAAACAATTACATTTCCCTGGCACTAGCGTTCTTCCTCTCGATGAGCATGAGAAAAAAAAGATTGTGACCAGCTTAACTTCTCATTTCAGACAGGCCGGAAATGACAGCAGGGAAAAGTATCGGCCATGAAAAGACTGTAGAAATCAAGATTCATAGTTCCCATCCAATTTCACCATCAGAACAATGCGCTAAAATTGGATGGTTAAAAGTAGAAAGGTTTAAGTTTGAGACTAAGTTTGTCAACCGTAGATAATTTATCCCTGGAGGTTTCAATCTCATGACCATCTGCCTCCAACTGCCTCACCCCCACACTTGCTATTGGCCATCCAACATGTCTATGTTACGTAAACATATGGAAAGCCCATAGACTCTCCATTGCCTAAATGGGTGATTTTTGACCGTCAGTCTACAACCTATTACGCTAATCTTCATAATTAATGAACAGGACTGAGCATAAGAACGTAAGGAACAGGAGCAGGAATAGGCCATTCGGCCCTTTGAGCCTGCTCCGCCATTCAATGAGATCAGGGCTGATCTTCTACTTTAACACCATTTTCCTGCACTATCCCTGTATCCCTTGATGTTTTTAATATGTAGAAATCTATCGCTCCCTGTCTCGGACATACTCAATGACTGAGGCTCCACAGCCCTCTGGGGTAGAGAGTTCCAATGATTTGCCACCTTCTGAGTGAAGGAATTCCTCCTCATCTCAGTCCTAAATAACATACCCTTTATTCTGAGACAGTGTCCCCCAGTTCTAGACCCCCCTCCACCAACACCCCCCACCCACCAACACCACCCACCGCTCCCCCACCACCACACCCGCCCCAGCCATGGGAAACATCCTTCCAGCAACTACCCTGTTGAGCCCTGAAAGGATTTTGCATGTTTGAATGGGATTGCCTCTCATTGTTCTAAACTCCAGAGAGTTAAGGCCCAGTCTATTTAATCTATCCTCCAATCCCTCCAAGCCAGGAATTAGAGGGTGAACCTTTGTTGTGCTCCTGCTATGGCAAGCATACCTTTCCTTAAATAAGGAAGCCAAAATGTAGGTGGTCTCGCCAAAGCTTTATGTAATCGCGGTAAGACATGCTTACTCCTGTACTCAAACCCTCTTGTAATAAAGGCCAACATACCATTTGCTTCCTTACTTGATTGCTGTATCGGCAGGCCAGATTTTCCCGCCAAGCCGGATCGTTATTCCCATCAGAAGCTGACGTGAAACCCATTTGCATCCCGCCGATGGGATGCAGATGAAGGCCGGACTGGAATCACCCCTCCATGCCTGATCATTCGCAACACCAGCGGGGGAAGTCAGACCGGTCCAGAACATGCCTGGACCAACGTGGCAGGTACATGGCACTTACTTGAAGAAGGCCTGGGGCTGTCTCTGGAGTTCAGGATGGAGGCCTCCAGCAACCGTGGACCCTGCAGTGGGCGGGTGCGGTGGGGGGATATATCTATCAGCTGGATCTTCCAGCTTCAGAGTGTTCCTGGAGGTCCATCTTCTTTCTGCAGGAGATCCATTTTCTGTCTTCAGAGTGCTCCTGGACATCCATTTTCTGTCTTCAACGGTGGGTCAGTTATGACCAGGCGCCTTTGAAGAGTGGTGCCCGGATAGAAGGGCTTGGCACGAGCCATCCCACCATCCCCGCTGCACAAAACGTTACAAACCCCGCCCCCCATGCATATTTAATGAGGCTGGGGTCACATGAAATGGTGCAACTTCCACCAGCCTCTGCAGCAGGAAACAGTCCCCATTCCCATCCCTGCCACAGGACTTAATCCTGGAGCAGAAAATTCCGTCCTGCGTGTTAACTTTCAGTGACTCATGAATGAGGTTGCCCAAGTCCCTTTGAATTTCAACACTTCCCAGCCTTCTGTATCCTACCAAAGTGGATAACCTCACATTTCTCCACATAGTACCCTGTCTGCCAAAGTTTTGCCCGCTCACTTAAACCTCTCCAAATCCCCTTGAAGCACCTTTGCAACCTCCTCACAACTCACATTTCCACCTGGTTTTGTGTCAAGTACTAGAAGAAGATTTTTTTAAAACTGCACAATTTGTTTTAATGCTCCAGTGATTTATATTCCAGGTTGGTGGTCAGTGGTCCTGCTGCTTTCACTCGGTGATCCTGCCGTTTTTAGCCTTGAGGCAGTTTAGAGATGTAGATGGACGGTTTGTCTGTCCTACTGGAGACAGCAGTGCTGGGTTGAGTCCTTTTTTTAAAATCTCTATCTGTGGCACTTGGGCAGTCAAAATCAGCTGACAGGGTTCAAAACTTGCAAGCTGGATGGAAAGAGAGAGAACCTACTCAGAGTTTTGCTCCTTAAGCATCTCAGTTGCTTGTCTTGCGTTGCAGGGAAAGCAGGTGATTAAACACATAAAGGATTGGCTTGTCACATGACCTTCTCTCTCCAACTGCCCAGTGACCAAAATTGGGTCATGGCTAGTTATATTCCAGTTACCTGGTTAGATTTGGAATGGAATATATAAGGAAGGGTGCTTTGCTACAGTTGTATAGGGCGTTGGTGAGACCATACCTAGGGCAGAATTTTTCAGTCGGCATGCGGGGCGGACCTGACATGCCGACACGTAAAATGACGCGCGATGATGTCGGACGTGTGCCCCAGCATCATCGCGCGCCATCATGATATTTCGTTTGGCGAGTGCGCATCGGAGTTGGCTGCATAAGTGCCGAAATGGAAACAGCTTATTGAGGCCATTAAGAAATTAATTGAAGCACATGTGAACACTGCCCGTCCAACCTAATGGTTGGCGGGCAGGCGAAAAGCCCAAGCGGCCTTCGGGTTTTTTTAGGAAACCTCATCCACGAGCGGGACGAGGTTTCCTAAAGCTTTTATTAAATAAATAAATTTTCGCAAATGTAAAAACATGCCCCAACTTATGTGACACAGTCACGACGGGACGTGTTTAAGTGAATTTTTAAACGATTTATTTAATCGTTTTAATATCGATTCACTCTCCCTGAGGCCTCTGTGCCTCAGGGAGATTGTTGCGCTCTCTCACGCTGGCCCTGACTCTCCCTCCTTCCCACGCCCGCACAGTTAGCACCGAGCAGCTACCGGCCGCGTATTATGCTGGGTGGGCCTTAATTGGCCCGCCTCCATAAAATGCCGGCGCAGGCACCGATTGGCTCCGCGCCTGCCCTCACCCGTTCCTGTCGAGTCCACCTGCCACAAGAAAAATTCTGCCCCTGGGGTATCGTGTACAATTTTGGTCTCTTTATTTAAGAAAGGATATAAATGCATTAGAAGCCGTTCAGAGAAAGTCCATTCAACTGATAGCTGGGATGAAGGGGGTTATCTGACGAGGGAAGGTTGGACAGTCTGGGCCTATATCCATTGGCGTTTAGAAGATTGAGAGGTGATCTTATTGAAACATATAAGATGCTGAGGGGGACACGACAGGGTGGATGCTGAATGGATGTTTCTCCTTGTGGTAGACACTAGAACTAGGGGGCACAGTTTAAAAATAAGGGGCCTTCCATTTAAGATAGAGGTGAGGAGAATTTTTTTCTCTCAGACGGTTGTGAATCTTTGGAACTCGCTTCCCCAGAGACCAGTAGAAGCAGCGTCATTGAATACTTTTAAGGCAGAGGCAGACAGATTCTTGACTAACAAGGGAGTCAAAGCTTATTGGGGGTGGGTGGAATGTGCAGTTGGGGCCAAAATCCGATCGGCCATGATCTTACTGAATGGCGGAGCAGGCTCGAGGGGCCGAATGGCCTACTCGTGCTCCTAGTTTGTATGTTCCTAGGTACAGAGAGAGGTAGAAAGGCAGAAAGGTTCAGGGGGGGAATTCCAGGGGCAGGATTTTGAGCTTGCGCAATCGGCAGGCCTGGAAACAGCTGGGAAACAGGCCGCTGCCCGCGATCGGCCCCTGACCACAATTTCACGCTGGGCTGACCAATTAACAGCCCAGCCAATGTGAAATGCCCAGCGCTGCCGGGGTGGGGGCAGGCGGAGGGGCGGGCGCTGAAGGCGGCGCGGGCGGGTGGGGGGGAGCGCGCAAGAAAGCTCCCTGAGGGCAGAGAGCTGCCTCGGGGAGCTGTAGAATCCAAAACCCATAAATAAAGATTCTCAAATCTGAAGAAAAATGTCCACGCCTCAGGGTCAGCCACCTGAACACATGACTGATTTAAACTCTGCCCAAACATTTTTATCTTTTTTTAATGAACACCGGAAACCTCATCCCGCCCTTGGATGAGGTTTCCTCAAAAAGGCAAAGGCCGCCTGGCGGATTCACCCGCCCGCCAACCCTAACATTAGACAGGCAGCGAAAAATCACTGTTGATTACTATGTTAATGGCCTTAATAGGCTCCTTTATTGTCAGCAGGTGCGCTGCTGACTCTCTGCTGAAGCTCGCGCGATGTCACCGCACGCTATTTCACGCCCGAGCGGGTCAGGCGCACACCCACCTCCGCGTTGAGCGAAAATTCCTGCCCCCAGAACTTAGGGCCGAGGCAGCTGAAGGCGCGGGTGCCAGTGAAGAAGCGATCGGGGATGCTCAAGAGGTCAGAACGGGACAAATGCAGAGGTGTCAGAGAGTTGTGGAGCTAAAGGAGATTACAAAGATAGGAAGGGTGGGGGGGTGGGGAGGCGAGACCTTGGAGGGATGTGGCTACAAGGATGAGAATTTTAAAACCCAGGTGTTGCTTAGCTGGGAACCAGTAAAGGTCAGCAAGCAGAGGAGTGGTAGGCAAATGGGGCGCAGAGCAAACTGGAATGTGGGCAGCAGCGTTTTGGATGAGCTGAAGCTTATGAAGAGCGCAAGGTGGAGAAGCTACCAAAAGAACATTGGACTAGTCAAGTCTAGAGGCATGGATGAAGGTTTTAATGAGCTTTTAGATCCACAGAAGATTGCTATCTCGATTGTGGTTGAACACCCTGGGTGCACACATATACTTCTTCATTATTAATAATTTAATTTCTTCGTCTTCATTAAACAGGAAGCTAGCTGCAGGGATGGCTAAGCATCAGCATTGAAATGTAGCTGGTGACACCTGTGCAAAACATCCTTATTATTGGAGATGGCCACATAATCACAGTCATGTACCTAAAGTTGCAGCGTCAGTCACCGAATGTGCTGCAGGTTGCCTGAAACAAGCACGAAAATTTTTGTTGCTGCACATTTCACTAAAGATATTTAAAATATTTTCGGTTTACTCTGTGGTCTTGAACCGCAGAAGGAACTGCAACTGTACACTTTATATATATATAAATCATGGAGCCACAGGAACTTCAACAACCTGTTTCAAGAGGGGTTGATGTCCCGGAACTCATTAAAGGGAAGTGTAACTGACTGGTAGTAAACCACATTAGTTGAATCTCTCAACTTAGCACAATTAACAAACAGTCCTTTTTCCTGCAGTATGTAGTGCTACCCTTGTGTAGCATTGTTCACAAATGTGGTTTACAACATAATTATCTTCAAACTATAGGAAAATGCAACAACATCTTGCATTTCTTCAGTGAAGCACTGTTTATATAGTTAAAAAAACCTGAAATGTTTCACAGGGGCAATTATCAACAAAAAATTGACACCAAGACTCATAAGGAGATATTTGGACAGGTGAGCAAGACCTTGATCAGAGAAGTAGGTTTTAAGGAGCAGGATAAGCAATATAAACATAAACTCGAATACTCAGAAAATCTGCAAGTAAATTGTATTAAGAAGTGAAACAATGTTTTTTTTTTACCCATTGACTAGTTGCCCTGAAAAGATGGTGGTGGAGTTTCTTTCATATAAAACAATTGGATAAGAACCTGAAGGCGATTAATTTGCAGGGCTATCAGGAAAGGGCTGGGGAGTAGCAGTAACAAAATGACTCTTGCAGAGAGTTGGCACAGGCTCAAGGGCCTCCTTCTGTTCTGTAACCATTCTTTCATTCCATAACTATTTTGCAGAACTGAATGGCTCGCTAGGCACTTTGGAGGATATTCAAGAGTCAACAATCTGATGTGAGATTGGAGTTGGATGTAGGCCTGACTATGTAGAAATGGCAAGTTCCCTTCTGCCGAAGGATATTAATGGATCAGTGGGGTTTTCAATGACATCCCGGAGCTTTTGAACTTAATTCCTTTATCCAATTCCTTTACATCCGCCACCATCTCTTCAAGGCAACCGGTGGATGGGGAATAAACCATTGCGTTACTTCTCCTTAATCTAACTTACTTGGAGACTTTTGGAGTTCATGTTCATATTGCTTATAGCCTTTGTGGTCATTCAGTTCCTAGTCATGGCTTCGAACGGCCAGGTTCTACTGAATTCACTTTCACAACCTGACATGGTCCAGACGCTCTGGCTTGTTAATCTGAGGCATGACAAGACCCAAAAACGTTTGGGCTAACAAATGTCTCATTTAGTGTTTAGGAGATAACAACAAAAACATGTATATAGCCTCTTTAACACAGTAAAATCTCCCAAGGTGCTTCACAGGAGTGATATCAAGAACACCAGAATTAGGAGCAGGAGTAGGCCAATCGGCCCCTCGAGCCTGGTCCGCCATTTGATAGGGTTATGGCTGATCTGACTGTGACCTCAACTCCACTTTCCTGTCTGCTTCCCCAAAATCTATCTACAGGATAGATTTTAGTGAAAATTTACACTAATCTGCATGAGATGTTATGAAGAGGGAAAGTGGTATGTTATAAATAGCATCTTAAAGGAGGGAAGCGAGGTAGAGAGGCGGAGGGGTTTAGGGAGGGAATTCCACAGTTTGAGGACCAGGCAGCTGGAGGCACAGCTGACAATGGTGGAGCGATTAAAGTCAGAGAATTGCAAGAGGTCAGAATTGGAGGAGTGCAGTGATATCAAAGGGTTTTACAGCTGGAGGAGGTTACAGAGATTAGGGGAATATGAAGATAAGGGTGAAAGTTTTAAAATTGAGGTGTTGTCAGGCCTGGAGCTATTATAGGTTAGTGATCACAGGGATAATGGGTGATTGGAACTTGGTGTGCATGGGACATGGGCAGCCGAATTTTTGCTGAGCTCAGGTTTAGGAGGCTGGCCAGGAAAGCACTGCACTAGTCAAATCTAGAGCTGACTAAGGTTTGGATGAGGGTTTAAGCAGCAGATGAGCTAAGAACAACACAGTCCATGTCCAAATGCAGACAATATCCAGGCTTGGGCTGACAAGTGACAAGTAACATTTGTGCCACACAAGTGCCAGGCAATGACCATCTCCAACAAGAGAGAATCCAACCATCACCCAGTGACAATCAATGGCATTACCGTCATTGAATCTTCTACTATCAACATCCTGGGGGTTACCATTGACCAGAACTGGACTAGCTATATAAATACTGTGGCTACAAAAGCATGTCAGAGGCTAGGAATCCTGCGATGAGTAACTCACCTCCTGACTCCCCCAAAGCCTGTCCACCATCTACAAGGCACAAGTTAGGAGTGTGATGTAAGATGCCCCACTTGCCTGGATGAGTGCAGCCCCAACAACACTCAGAAGTTTGACAACATCCAGGCCAAAGCAGCCGCTTGATTGGCACCACATCCACAAACATTCACTCCCTCCACCACCGATGCACAGTAGCAGCAGTGTATACCATCTACAAGATGCACTGCAGGAATTCACCAAGGCTCCTTAGACAGCACCTTCCAAACCCACAGCCACTACCATCTAGAAGGACAAGGGCAGCAGACACATAGGAACACCACCCCCTGGAAGTTCCCCTCCAAGTCACTCACTATCCTGACTTGGAAATATATCGCCGTTCCTTCGCTGTCACTGAGTGTGGAACTCCCTTCCTAACAGCACTGTGGGTGTACCTACACCATATGGACTGCAGCGGTTCAAGAAGGCAGCTCACCACCACCTTTGCAAGGGCAACTAGGGAAGGGCAATAAATGCTGACCCAGCCAGCGAAACCCACAGTGGGTGAATGAATAAAAAAAAGAGATTAAAGGGTTAATTTAACCAGTCTGCACGTGTGCTGCCCAAGATTCTGAATGGTAAGGTTGCCAACCCTCCAGGATTGGCCTGGAATCTCCAGAAATTGATGATCAATCTCTGGGACACTGCTGTGCGCAATCCTGGAGAAAAATCATCAGGACATTAAAAAAGATAGTTTTTAAAAAAAACTTTCCTTTGAACATTTCTCTTTACCAGATATAAAAATATCTTAAGCGGGAGAAAATGGCTGTTTGGCTGACAGTCAAACCTCATCCAATTGGGCAATTTCCATAGCTACAGACCAAGTGCTGGAAAATGGAATTTGAATAGATAGGTGCTTGATGGCCGGCATGGACATGATGAGCTGAAGGGCCTGTTTCCATGCTGTATAACTCTATGACTCTATGCGTCTTTTTGCTTTCCAAATGGTGTAGGAAGGCAGTGTATCACAAGGGTGGGTGTGTTGGCTGACTAAGGGCTGGAGCAAGTCAGGTGATGAAACCTCTAGGAAGACATTAAATCATGGTTGGCAATCCTACCAAACATTAATAGTTAACAGATCCCCGAATGTTCCGCTCTCTCAGGGCTCTTGACTAGAGATCCCAGCTAGCACCATAGCTTCAGTGAGTTAATGATGGGCCACAACTTCCGAGCTCCCCAGTATCGCAATTGGGGGAACTGTCCCAGAACTTCAAAAGTAAGGGTGTGAATGACAATTGGAAACTTTTCCTGGGCAATTGCCCTGCCCTGGGGACCATCCGAAAATGCAGTTTAAATCACAAACTTCGGATTGTTCCGGCTATGTTAGACCAATAGTTACTCAGAAAATGTTAGAAGAATTGAAACCTTATCTAACTTCTGGGTAACTATCGTAAAGACACAGACCGCCACCTCCCCCGACCCCCCCCCCACCCGCCTCTAGGGGATTCCTCCCCACACCCCCGACCCTCCCCCAGAGGTATCCCCCCCACCCCCTGACTACCCCCCATCACAGTATTCCCACCGCCCCCTCCCCCGGCTCCCAGTGGGATTCCACCAACCTCAACTCAACACCGCCCCCCCCCCCACCCTGGAAAGTCCGAAACCCGCCCCCCCCGCCCCCCACCTCACTCCCGATACGACCAGACCTCTGCAACCTGACCTCCGACACCAGCCCCGAGGTCCAACCCCACCCCACACCGCCGATGTCCAATTCACCCACCACCCCCCCCCCACCCACCACCACCACCCACCGCCCCCCCCCCCCCCACCCGATGCCCGACCTTTAAGCTTACCTGGTTTACGGCAACTAGTGCTGTAACAAGGGGGCGTGTCCTTCTTCAGTCGACTCTGCTGGGACTGGACGCTGGGCCTCGAAGGCAGCTGCACTGCCTGGGTCCGATGCGCGGCCTGACTCGGAAGGTCGGGTGAGACCAGCGCGGAATAAATTTTGCATAGGTAATTGGGCAACAGGGTGGCAATCCGACGCTGATTGCCACCCGCGGGAGTCATGGCCCGATATCTCCAACCCTGCTGTGTATGTTGTGGTTGCCAACGGGAGTACAAAACTGACCTAGTGGAAACCAACGGTTAACGCACCCCACCCAAGCCAAACGCAAAAGGAACTCTGTACAATCTCTTCAGGGAAAGCACTGCATTAAGGTTCCCTGATTCTTAAAAGTTATCAGTTGAACTTTTGATTTCATTTAAATGCTTCGTCGTCAACCAATCCACCACCTTAAACATCCACTCACCCACCGCCCCCCCCCCCAGCCATTGGCGCACTGTGCCAGCAGCGTGTACTCGTGTGTGCCAGGCTTTTATCAGCAGCACTTCCCAAACCCGCGACCTCCACTATTTCAAAGAGCAAGGGCAGCAGACACATGGGAGCACCGCTGCCTCCATGTCACATGTGCCACCCTCTGGCTTGAACATATATCGCCACTCGTTCCTTCATCTTCCCCAGGTCAAAATCCTGCAAACACGCCCCCCCCCCCCACCCCCCACCCCCCCACTACCTAACAGCACGGTGGGCGTACCATCTCCGCACACACTGCAGCACTTTGAGAAGGTGACTATCGCCACTTGCTCAAGGGCAGCTATGGATGGGCAACAATGCTGGCCTTGCTAGCGACGCTCCGATTACCAGAAAAAGAAATCAGTCAAATAAATATACATCCCCACGTCTTGGCCACAATTCAACCACAGCTAGCTGCCTTCCACAACCTACCCTTTGGCCATAACATCACAGGAACCATCCTATTCACTTAAGCTGATGTGGCGATACAGGATATGGTAATGCTGGCTGCGTTTCCCATTGCTTTCACTGTTCCCTCACGAGTGTCAAGTAGCCATAATTCACAAGCACAGCGGTTGTGTAGATCCTGCTCATGAGGAAAGGGTAACAATGAGAGTAAGTAGTCTCCTCCAGTCATCTATTTGCCTTCAAGGTAATAGGGAGCTGCTTTGTAAATGGTCTGCCGGTATGCCACTTTGTCCTATAACAATCCCCAGCGTGAGCTGTTGTAAACCATCACCTTGGGTGAGGTCTGTAAAATGCCAGAAAGATTCATAAAATAGATTAATATTTTTCCATTAAAATAATTCACCCCTGTGTAGAATAGGGTTTATTTTTGTGAGTTAGTAGCTTCATGGAAGTTTCTATTTAGCTTTTGTTTTCAAAAAGTGTCTTTGCAGCGTGGCTGAGACTCATTAGAATTGGAAGGTTGCAGCAGCTGTGATGCATGCAAAAATCAAATAGGGCCAGCAACTTAGAAGGAAGTGACGCTTACTATAGCACAACGCTTCAAACATCCTACGTGAACCAAAATCATCACTTACCCACTATCTTCAGCTGATACTTAATGGCCTTCATATTAAACCCCTCAACGCACTGCTTTGACACTTTTTAAATAAAATTGCTAATTGTGTTATAGAAGGCACCTATATTTCGCAAGTATGCTTTGGAACACCCTAAGGTTATGAAAAGCATGATGTAAATGTAAGTCTTTCTTGCTTAACTTTCTTACCAACAACTTTCCATGCTGCTCTTCATGACATCATTTGAAAACATATCAGGTTCCGCATGCACACTGCTGACTCCCAGCTGCCTCATCACCACATCTCTCGACCCTTCCACCACCTCTGATTTTTCACACTGCTTGCTCAACTTCCAGTTTTGGACTTCCTCCAACTCCCTGTCTTCAGTCCACGCCACACGGTCTGGTCTCTGGCTATACTGACTCCATAATCTCCCCGGCCACTGTCTGAGTCTGAATCAGACTATTTGTGTCCTATTCTCATAGCCCCTCCATCATGAAGAGAGCCTACTTCCACGTCAGCGCCCTTCAATTAAATGCCATGGAATTTTTAAAGTCCATCTGCATAGTCGAGCAGGACATTGGCATAATGTCTTGCCTGAAGGACAGCACTGCTTACAATGCGAGCACTCCCTTAATACTGCGATGGGCTATCAGCCTAGATTTTGGGGTCAAATTCTGGAGGGGAGCATGAGCCCACAACCCTCTGAAATATAAACTAGACATGTGATCTTTCAGTTTTCTCTCAATGCAAATTCCAGTATTGCAATGCTGGTATGCAAAGAATGCCTTTAAGGACTATGCTGAAGTAATACGTTAACAGAATATATGAACCATTGTTAAAAGGCTCCACAATCAAATAGGTTCAATCACTTTGAATGTATTCAAAATATCAGAGACTAACATAAGTCTCTGTGGGGCACAACTGGCAGCACGAACATTCTGTCAGTTGTCTTAACATTCTTGTAAGCCTTCTGAACGGAAGTGAGGCCTAAACAGAGCTACATTTACATAAGACTCATGTGGAAAGATAGACAGAACCATGAGATTTGGGATGGCAGTCAGATTCTGTGTGGCCTTCTAAACATGTTAACACTAGTGACTCACACATTATACCATCACTTTGTAGAGATAGTTAAGATTTCTACTATTAGACTTTGGAGAGTCAAGATTACCAGAAGCATGTCTATCGAGTCGGAATAATAGAATTCATCATTAATCAAAATCACATTTGCGAATGGTACAGGTAAAGGGTAGGGTAGCCATGTGATAAATACATGGAAGAGCATTCAGCCTCAGGAACACAGTTCTGTGCTTTCTTTACGTTAGAATGTAAGCGTCAGCAGTACAGCTCAGGGTGGATTTGAAGACTGCAGCATTGTTAAAGAAAGCAGACCTCAGTCTGAAGAATCCAGTCAGGGAGATAAAGTACAATTGCCCCTGTCACTACAGAGACGATCCAGTGTTGATCAAAGCAAGCCTGTGGGTGCACATTTGGGTGAAAGCCATAAGGGGGGTAGTAAATTCTTCCGGGCCCCAGCTTGCACTGAGCAACCATAAACAAAGTTACATGAAATTCACATCCCGCTAGAAATTGCAGCAGATTTTTCTATGACCCGCTTAAGCTGCAACGAAAAAGTTCACTCCCTCTACCACCGGCACACGACAGCTGCAGCATGTACCGCCTTACAAAACATACAGCAGCCCCTTGGCAAGGCTGCTTCGGCAGCCCAATCAAACCCGCAACCTCTACCACCTCGAAGGACGAGGGTAGCGGGTGCGTGGAAACGCCACCACGCGCAAGATGCCCTCCGAATCACATGGCGTCATGACTTGGAACGATATCGCTGATCCTTCATCATTATTAGAACAAAAGCTTGGCACTCCCAACCAAACTGCACTGTGGGTGTTACCCACATCACACGGACTGCAGCAGTTCAAGAAGGTGGTTCACCACCACCTTGTCAAGGGCAATTAGGGAGGGGCAATAAATGCTGGCCTTGCCAGTGACGCCCACATCCTGTGAACGACTATATAAAAAGCAATTAAACTCTGTATGACCTGAGGCTCTGTTTACTTAACAACAAAGAGGCTTTGAGGGCTTAACGAGGCATGGTTCCACCTATAGTAGCAGATTAATGCTTTGTGCATTACAAAATGCATTTGTACATTCGGTATAATGCCTATGTCCTTAAAAAAAACTGTGCATCAGCTGACTCATCATGCACAATGCCACAGGAGTGTTATGTAAATACCTTTTCAGTTTTCTAAAAGGCACTGCTTGAGTAGGCTGGCAGTGTTCTGTGAAAGTTATATTGAAATATGATACACTGTGGTGTATGCAATGATCTTCTTCTTACGCAGTCCCTTGGGATCAAGGATGACTTGCTTCCACTCCGGTTGAATGGGTTTTGAGGTGGCTGATAAGTCCAATGTGCAATCTGCAGATTCTGCCATATGTGGGGCAGTTGGTGCTTTAAGGTTTGGGTAAACGTGGTGAATGGAGGTTTGTGCACTCTCTCTGATGCCTCGACAGGACTTGTGCACCTTCCTGACGAAGCCTTTCAATATGTTCAGTGCCTTCCCGAATGAACTTTCTCCACTTTGGTCAGTCACAAGCCCGGGATTCCCATGAATCATTGGGCATCCTTGACTTCTTCAGGGATGCTTTGGGGTCATCCCTAAAGCATTTCCGTTGTCCTCCTGGGAATGTCCTGCCAAGATTGAGTTCTGTGAAGAGCAGTTGCTTCGGGGTTCTGGTGTCAGGCATATGAACATGTCCTGCCCAATGGAGCTGGTGTGAGTGATTAGAGCCTCGAGTCTCGATGCTGGACAATTTGGCTTGGGAAAGGACACTGCCTTTCTTGCCACTGGATTTACAAGCAATAATAGTCATCATATAAATCTGTCAAATCAAGTTAAGATTGATGGCATGAAGTGGCACCGGTGGGCAGAAATGAATGCCAGCACTATAATTGAAGTAAACATGCTGCTCCTGCTGAACACACACATACACAGAGTTGCATCAAGGAAGCAATGCTTCAGTGATCAGGAAGCTCGCTTCCTAATTAAGAAAGCACAGCCAAAATTGGCACTTTCTCTCAAAACTTAACATTTGGGAAGAAATTACATGCTCAAAATAAATGTTACCACTTAACCAGACAGTAGAACCAGGTGCCAAACTGTCAAGAGCAGAGAGCAGGATAGATAACACAAAGGGGAATCAGCAACTTGGGCACAACTTCAAGATGGAGAAATGGGTCAGGGGTCTGGAGGAAGTTGATGACCTGGGCACTGTAGGATGGGCACTGTGATACCTCTGTAGAATGTGCTGTAAGACGAGACAGAATGCAGTTCAAATCAATCAGCAAAAAAATAAGCCTGTTTAGTGCCTCCTTCTGCTGCCTGCCTTATGTTAATGATAGCACATCACTAACTATAACCTTTCTTTTTTTTCCAGGATACATTCTTTTTCCTGTTTAATCTTTTTCTAAGGTTCCTGTCGAATTACTGGTTACTTTTTCACAATGCCGGAACACACCGAGCCTATGAGGGTATCGTCCCAGATTTGCACAAAGTGCGGTGGTGGGGGGGGTGGGAATCAAGGACATTTTATCGGTTGGCAGTAATGGCGGGTTTTTGCCCCATATCATCCCATTCCCGGCACGTCCCGCCTCATTAATAATGCATTCCCGGTGAACATGCTGGATCCATGGCAGGTCAGCCTCTGATTCGCCCGCCCAGCCGTCACCTCAGGCCTTCAGTAATCCGGGTGCCGTGTTTAAAGGCTGCCCCTGCACAGAGCTGGCTCTCTCTAAAGGCATCGGAAGCTGCTGCAAAAGGGAGGAAACATGCTGCTCCCAAATTTAGCGATGCCTCCCTCGGGCGCAGACTGGGTGTAGTGGAGGCCCGTCGTGAAGCTCCCTACCCCCGCTTTGGCGAAGACCAGCAAGCAAGGTCACCAATCCAGCATGGGAGGCAGTGGCAGCGGTGGTCAGCACCAATGCCCTGCAAAAGAGGGCAGCCACCCAGTGCCGAAAGAGAATGAATGGTCTCTTCCGTTCCGCCAGGGTAATTCACTCTTCTCATCACTCACAATTCAAAACTCACAAACCCATCAGACCTCCACAGGGATCTCACTCACTGCCAGTTCAAGGGCCGTCACCATTCACTCTCTCACACACACCTTCATCTCCCCTGTGGATTATGGCTTATCCTATCCATGGCACCACTCACCACCCACACATGCCAGACATCCTTCTCATCTGGCCTGGCAGGCATCCTGCTTACACTCTCTCCGTCTGTCTTCATGCAGGACAAGCTGGCACACAACAAAAGGGAAAGGTCGCAGACTGGTGAAGCAATGTCTGACATCAAGGTCCTCACAGACTTTGAAAATAGAGCCATCCAGCTGGCCGGGGTCAATCTGAACCAATCTTGTGCTGAGGGTGAGGTCGGTGGTGTTCAACCAAGTGAGGATCCAGCAGTGCAACATCCATCAGACAACTGTGCTGTGAGTCAGTTCCCCTGTTCCGCAGTCCCCTGTCATGTACTAATTATCTCTCCTTGTTTTTAGTTACATCTGGGAAGAAGCGAGGGGTCCATGACTCAAGTCCTTGACTCAAGCGCCAAAGATACTGCAGAAGCAGAATCTGATGACATCCTCACAGGCCAGTCACTGCGCTCACTCACACCCTCCACCAGCACAGAGACACACACCTCGGTGGGACCTAGTTCTAGAGTAGCCTCGGGGTCACAGTCCAGTGAGCACATCTGTCTGATCCACAGCAGGCGGTGGCAGGGACTTCCCAGGTTTCTGACACTTGGAAAACTGCAGGAAGCCAGAAATCTGCTGAGTCCAACTCAGATGAGGACTTGGTCATACCTTAGTTGCTGGTGCTGCAAAGGCAAGCTAGGGAATATCAGGAAGGGATGTCGGCTGCAGTCCTCAGATTGCAAGGTACAATGGAGGAGTCCGTCCACCTTCAGTCTGAGGGGATAGCGCCAGGATGCCAAAGCACTGAGGTCAACACTGGTAGGAAGGCGGCTGCAATTTAGTCCTTGGTCCAGGGCACTGGTCCTGCACTGCTGTGCAGGCTGAACTCCATTGCTGACACCATAGTTGGCCTCCAACAGTGTCAATGCGAGAGGGATGCGGGTATCTCAATCACACTTCAGCTTCCTCTTCTCTTCAAGGACACCTCAAGGGCCCTCAGGCACCCATCGGCACACCCCAGGGCCATCCACCCAGGTGACTCTAGGGTTGTCTGGCCCATCCGAAATCCCCTCTTCCTGTGACCCCAGCAGCTCCAGCTCTACAAGCCAAGGAGGGTGCCACTGCCACACAGCAAGACCCCGAAAGCAGGCCAGGGCCCTCCAGGACTCGACCATTCAGAGGACGCCCATCAAGGTCATCACAGACAGGGTGTAGCAGTCAGCAGGCTGCCTCCACCTCCACTGTGTATGTCCGGGGAACACCAAGACATTGCAGCAGGGTTAGGAAGGTTAAGTCAAACCAAATAAACTAAATTAACATACCGGGGGAACAAATTAAAAAGCAGCCCCTTAAAGGGAAACTACGAAAACAAAAGACAAAATTTAAAGGAAATTTACAAACGTTAAACTAAAATGTGATTAACAGGGCCAATAAAACATCCCAGTCCCTGTGGTGTCTACCAAGCAGGGAAGGCCTCTACGATGCCAATGGACACATAGTGCTCCCTCACCAGGGATACCCAGCAGCGAACATAGCCGCAGAAGAGGGGCAGACATTTGGGTCGGACAGACCCCCTCGATCGCCCACTGCCTGGACCTGTTAATGGCTAACTTGGCCAGGCCCAGGAGCAGGTTCACAAGGAGGTCCTCCTTCCTCCTGGCCCCACTCCACACCAGGTGAAGAAGATGTAACTCTTTTAGAGTCAAACAATTAAACTAAATTAACAAAATGAGGGATAAAGTAAACACAGCCCCTAATTCAGGTCAGCTGTAAAACCAAAGACAAAGTTTAAAGAAAACTTACAAACATTAAACCAAAATGTGATTAAGGGCGTCAATAAAACACCCCAGTCCCCGCGGTGCCCACCGAGCACGGAAGGCCTCGAGAGTGCCAGCAGACACCGCGTGCTCCCTCTCCAGGGACATCCGGCCGCGAACGTAGCCGCGGAAGAGGGACAAACAATCGGGCGGGACTCCCCCGTCGATCGCCTGCTGCCTGGACCTGTTAATGGCCAACTTGGCCAGGCCCAGGAGCAGGTTCACGAGGAGGTCCTCCTCCCTCCTGGCCCCGCTCCACACCAGGTGAAGAAGATGTAACTCTTTTAGAGTTAAAACAATTAAACTAAATTAACAAAATGAGGGATAAAGCAAGCACAGCCCCTAAGTCAGGTCAGCTGTAAAACCAAGGACAAAGTTTAAAGGAAACTTACAAACATTAAACCAAAATGTGATTCTCCTTGCCTGTTGCTCCTTGTTATGATGAGCAGTGTTCGTGTCACTCAGATATGAAACCTTGTTTCCTGCACAAGATAAAGGCAGGTGTCTCAGTCCAGGGCCCCTTCCCTGTGCAGTGTATAGTCTTCAAACCAAAGTGATGGTCCGGTTTCACATTCACTGGACACATTAGTGATGCCTGCACCTCGATGCTTGTCATCGCTTCCAGAATGTTGGGGGCAGGCACCACAGAGTTCCTTCATTCTCCGTGTGCACTCAGCACCTTTGAGGTGGGGCTGGCCCCCATCTCTTCAGCACCTGTGACTGGTGACGCTGTGCCCCTGAAGGGCTTAGGTGCTGAAGGCTGACAAAGGATCAGGTGCATTTAAAGTTTCACGGCTCCATCTCCATGATATGACCCTGGTCACAGAGCACAAGTGAGCTGCCCTTGGCCAGACAGGAATCAGACGTTGACAGAGGCTATGTGAAGATCACCGGAGTGTCCTCACTGCATGTTGTCATCATCCTCCTGGAATTTAGTGACTATTAAGGCCTCTGCTGTGCACCATGACAGGATCCTGAGCACTGAGGGTATGTGTGCTGCCATCAGCCCCACAGGAGTCAAATGTTCACAGATGCCAGGTGAAGATGTGAGGACTGTCCTCACTCCATCTCATCAACATCCCCCATGAATCTTACGGAAATGAGGGACTCTCGAGTACGCCTGCCTCGTCTGGCTAGTGCGATGGCCTCATTGCTGCAACCTTTGCCTTCGGGGACCTCATCATCATAATCCCCTTCGACATCCTCCACATTGGAAGAGACATGCAGTTCTTCCACCTCCTCCTCGGCCAGGTCTACCCCATGTCGCAGTGCCAGGTGGTGTAGCACGCAGCAAGTTATGGTGATGTGCGAGACCCACTGTACTGCAGTGCTCCACCAGACCTATCGAGGCACCAGATGCTCCATCAAAGTCCGGGTCGTGGCATGAGCCTCGTTACACCGTCGCTTCGCTCCAGTCTGAGGCCACTGCACTAACCTCACCAGCCACGTCCTCATTGGGTAGCCCTTGTCCCTGAGGAGCCAATCCTGCAGCCTCTCTGGGCCCTGGAAGATGTCAGGGATCTGAGACCTACTAAGGATGTAAGAATCATGGACGGTTCCTGGTAATCATGTGCAGAGCTGCAGGATGTTTGAGGCGGTTGCAGGCCAGCTGAACATTCAGCGAGTGGAAGCCCTTGCCATTGACGTGGTTGACCGCATGTTGCCATGGAGACCTAAGCATGATGTGGGAGCAGTCGATGGCACCCTGCACCTGTGCAAAACCAGAGATCTGTGCAAATCCCAGCGCTCTTGTTTCCTGGCTTTCCTGATCCCGGGTGACCACTTGTGATCAGAATTTTTTTAACTTTTCTAGGCCATTTTTAACACTTCTAGGTGCTGCCCTGACATCCTCAGCAGGCACTGCCGCCCCCTTCATCTTGAGGGAGGTGCTCCTCCCTTTGTCGAGCCAGGCACCTCCGCTGCTCCATTCACCTGCTTCTCTGCTCCCTGTAAGCCATGAGGAATACCGTTAAATCACCAGGCTCCACGGTCCTGATCTTCTCCTCCTGCAGGATCAGAGAGAGACACCTGGTTGGGCATGGGTGTACTAAGGGTCTCTCTCTTGTCTAAGTCTGAAGGCCCCTTCACGAATGCAGTAGAGTGCTGGCCACCACTTGGATGGCCAGTGTGTGGTGTGCTCATTGGCTGTCCGAAACCCCACCCCCTCCACCCTCCACCCTCCACTTGACCAATTGGCAGCAGCTTTGCCCACTGGACTGCAGGCTGTGCTCTCAGCTCAGGCACAGGCATTCTCCTAACCCGCACTGCAAGGCTGCACTGTTAGCTTGAACCATGAGGGACACTGGTCCAAACCTGAATAAAGACATTGCAAGGGGCTGTGAGGGTATCCACCAGTGACTGCGCCATGTCCGCCTTTCACAAGGGGGATTGGACAACCTGCCCAGTCGGCCAATTGTTCTGCTGCCCCATAAAACACACATTAATTTACAGTCTGCGCCCGAGGGGTGAAGAATTCTGAGAGTATTTGGTGGCACTTTCATGCTTTTGTGTTACTTGAGTGGGCAGCAAAGCTTCAGAGGCCCAGCTCCAAGTACGTCAATGGAGCTGCAGCTGAACGGTCTCAGCTGTGGAGAGTGCTCACTTTTGACAAGCTTTTCCTAGAGTGTGGCCGCTTCCCTCAGCCCCCGCCCCCCACCCCTCAAAGCCCTCGGCATGTGCTTGAGTCTTTCCTTCAGTTTGTCTGTGTTGCCCTTGCTCCCCCACCCACCTACCCCCTCCCCCTACCCCGGCATCTGCTTGCATCTTTCCTTCAGTCTGTTTGTGCTGCCTTGCCCCCACAGAACCCAGTCTGACCAGCACTGGGGTCCTTGCCCCAGCACCTCAATGAATGCTGGGAAAAAGTGACTTGTCTGCGCTCTGGCCAATGCGCAGCATCTCTTCCTCGATGTCCTACAGGTGATACTCGCGATGTGCACTCACCTCCGAGTTTCCCTCAAAGTTCAGGTCACCAGGTGCACAGTTTTTAAAGGTAGACAGAATGCATGATGTTCTGATGTCACATCGAAGTAGGCAGTTAATTTGATGTGGGGGGCTGATTCCAGTGAACAGGGTTTAAAATTAGCTGCAAATAAATTAAAACGTCATTCCCAACGTACACTGGCAGGAAACATAGCCCACATTGATGAGTGGAGCAGACTAACAACAAACTAACTTCACGATGGTAAATTAATTGCAAAGTAGACAAAAGCACTTTCAGAAGTTTACTTAAGTTGGTGCTTCTGCAAAAATATTGCTCGTTATTGAATGATGCAAGACGTATTACAAGCATTCAAAAGAATAATTGTTTCAACATTTATGGATTGGTTTGATCTTCCATTTAATTCTAATTATTTCAAAAAATCCAACTTGTAATTTTCACCCGAAGGGTTCGCTCTGACAATTAGGGCTGGGCATTTAAATATGCAGGACTACTAGTCTGCAAGCAGCAGGTAGCCAACTGACCTCATTAAAGGGCTATTAAGGTTGATTATCGGCCTCTAGTCAGCTTATAGGTCCTTGGGGTATCAGGGAATCATCTCCCAGATGTCTGGACGTAGCCTCCCAGTGGTCCCAGTTTTTGAGGCCTTCCCTGCTTGCCTGGTTTCAGCTGCAGCAGCAGGCCTCTCTGTGGAGAGAATTCCCTCCACAATGACAGCCCAGCTGCTGAGGCAATTTTTTAAGAAAAAGTTTTAAAAATTGGAGAGACTGTGCCTCGATTTTGGGACATCCTCTCTCTTACTTATCTGAAAAGGCAACCTGCTGTTTCTTCAGTGTTGGAGGACCTCCTATTGGCCCTCCAGCTTTGAAAGTTCACCCTTCGTCTTTGACTGGACAGCTAGCCAACCCTCAAGCCATTAATTGACCAATCAGGGAGCATCAAAGCTGAGTAACTGTTCCGCACACATTACAGGCTTCTGACCCCTTTTTGATGGTGGGATTCAGAAGTCTGCGGGTCTCCTTGCTTCTCGCATAGATATGTTGCAGGGGAGGCATGGGGGGGAGGGAGGGGGTTGGGGTGGGGTGTTGGGGTGGGGAGGGGGGCATGGGGGGTGGGGCAGAGGGGGCCACGGAGGGGAGCATGGGGAGAGGATTAAACATAAGGTTGCAAAGTCCTGCGTTTCCAACTATCTCAGAGGTTGTGGTGTTGGCAGACTGTGATGGGATAGGTGGATCTCCAAATGATTTTGTTGTTCTTATATCTCTGAATTTGCTTAGAATTGGTATATGTATTACAGCCGTAAAGAAAATGGCATCAGAATGAGAGGAAGGGGAAAAGCATTGTCTTCAGAGCGACCTGCCTTGCTGGAGCACTTTGTAACACAGTTGAAAGAAAATTGAATTTCACTGAAATGCAATGCATTGGCAGGCTTCCATTGCTGGTGTGGAGTTTGTTGTGCGTTTTATTACTGTTCCTGTTTTGGAGAGTTGCCATTTCACTGACAGCTGTTTTATTTAATGCTATTAGAGAAAGCATCAATAGCCATTTACTCTGGAAGTTGTCATGTGGGGATGTCTGGGATCAATAGCCCCAGTTTATCAGCAATCTGTGGTTCGGTTGAGTGACATGGCAGGGTATAGAGGAGCAGGAGTAGGCCATTCAGCCCCTCATGCGTGTTCCATCATTTAATTAGATCATGGCTTTTCGGTATCGTAACCTCATTTGCCCTTCTAGTTTCCATAACTGTTAATACCCTTGCCCTTAAGGGAATCAAGGGACACGGGGGATAGAGCAGGAAAGTGCAGTTGAGGTAGTAAACTGAGCTTTATGCTGAAGGGTAGCCAGCAGGCTCAAAGTGTGCATATGGTCTATTCCTGCCCTTAAATCTCATATAACAGAAATATATCTGATGTAACCTTCAGGAATGCACCTGAGCAGGGTTAGCATCCCTAGTTTAAGGATATCAATGCACCCCTCCGCTCCCCCTTCCCCACAAAGGGCATGCATTTTCATTTGTAGTGTGAGTACCAGCAACCAGAGTCACACATTACAAACCAGAGCATAGAATATGTAGCAAAGAAACAGGCCATCTAGTCCAAGCTTTTTTTAAATTCATTCGTGGGGATGTGGGCATCACTGGCTAGGCCAGCATTTATTTCCCATCCCTTATTCAGAGGGCATTTAAGAGTCAATCTGGATTTGGAGTCACATGTAGGCCAGACCAGGAAAGGACATTAGTGAACTAGATGGGTTTTTTACAACAATCAGCAATGGTGTCATGGCCACATTAGAATGTTCATTCCAGATTTTTTATTGAATTGAAATTTCACCATCTGTCGTGGTAGGATTCAAACCCAGGTCCCCAGAGCATTACCCTGGGTCTCTGGAATACTAGCCCAGTGACAATACCACTATGCCACCACCTCCCTGGCTTTTACACGCCAGTTGGACGTCCTTCCATTGTTCCTCATCTAACCCCCTATTCCCTTCTCCCTCACTGGCTCGTCTATGTTCTCTTGAAGTGCACCTCCCTCTGGTAGCAAATTGGAACTTCACCCCCAAAATCCCAATCATTTTAGCCAGCCAGCCTGTGCTTGGACTTCCAACGTGCATTCACCCAGCAGACAAGCTCAAAGTCCTGCAACCTGCCACCTCACGACTCTCTGCCTGACAGTTCTGGGATGTGTACTGGCCCTCTGGCGACAGGATCTTATGAAAGACAAATGTAGAGAAGTCTGGAGATGGACCATTAAAATGGCGTTTGAACTTTGGAAGGGCCTCGGATATGGCAAGGGTTATTAAAATGCAGAATGGCCCCAAGTTACTCATTAACACTTAACTGTTTGCTTTAGTTCAGTGAGTAACTGCGTGGCGTCTAGCTATTTGAAGAGTTAGACAAATAGAAAAATATTTGACAGTCACATTTGAAGCCAAAGCTGCTTAGCACTTTTGTATGTTAATTAACTTTCTGCAGACATTACAGAGGAAGGAATTATTTTACCATAAGCTGCCACGTTAAACTTCAAGGTACAAAGTGAAAGATTTATTTCAAACTGTTACTAATGCAGCTCTTGCTCCTGCCTCTGCGTTTGAACTCTTTTCACCCCTAGTGCTGTGTAACTATCTGAAGCACTTTACAATGTCCGAGGCCACTCCAGTAAATGCTGTTCAAAATACTCTGTGAAGGGGAAAAAAATTGACCTTGAATCAAAGGCAATCTCAGGCCTTTGAACTGTATCAGACAAGAAACTCCTGACGCCAGGAAGAATGCATGTTTACTTAACATAAAAATGAGTGTTTGTGTGTCAGACTTTAATTTTATTAGCACTTTGCTTCCTTCATAACATTAAATGACACACATTTTCTTTATTTTTCCGACCTCAGATAGGTATACCAATATTAGCTGATTGTCCTCGGTACACAGTACCTGAGTTATGTTTACTACTTAAAAAGCAATTCCAAAAAAAGAAAAGCTTGCATTTATATTGTGCTTTTCATGACCACCAAACGTCTCAAAGTGCTTTTTACAGCTAACGAGGTAATACATGTGGTCACCATTGTAACGTAGGAAATGCTGCAGCCGATTTGCATTCAGTAAACTCCCACACACGGCAATGTGATAATGACTACATAATGTGTTTCTTTTTGTGGCATTGATGTAGGATAAGTATTGGCCAAGGCACTGGGCTGTTGGTGGGGAGGGGGGTGCGGTGTTGGTGTTGGGGGAGGGGAGCTGTGTGCAAGATTGGGTGTGGGCAGAGTAACTCCCCTGCTCTTCAAAAATAGTGTCAATGGATCTTTTACATCCACTCAAACAGGCCTTAGTTTAATGTCTCATCCGAAAATGACACACACAAAAGTGCGGTCTGCCCTCAGTACTGCACACTGACTTCTCAGCTCTGACTTTTGCACTCCACTCATGCACTGGTGTGGGATTTGAACCCAGAGACTCAGAAGTGCTACCAACTGAGCCATGGCTGACACATAAGCACCCAACACTCTTGTCCATTAGTTCTTGTTAAAAACTTCTGAAAACTTTTAATGAATATTAAAGATAAGTATGCCAATAAAAGAAACACTACTACACTTTAAGTTTCTGCTCCGCCTGCTGCCTACATCCTATTACACATCACTTCGTGCTTGCCTGAACCCATTCAAGCTGACTTACATTAACGCCGACGCCTCCCCCTCCCCCAAAGCCTGCAATTTAAAATTCCAAATCCTTGTGCTTCAATCTCTCCACGGTGTTGTACCTTTGTAACCTGTCCCCTTCTGCTCCCTATTCCTTTACCTCCAGCGTCAGTGCATCCTTCCAGCCTTGATGCCACCAAGCCTTCAGAGCAGCCCAGGACCCTCTTACTAGAATTCCTTTCCTAAACCACTTCGCTTTTACAACTGCATCTCCCATTTTAAGAGTGTCTTAGTCTCTTCAAGAGTCCCAAGCTTTTTGTTCAACTTTCCAGCTAGTAGTTCCCTCTTTGGCTTGGTGCCCGGTTGTGTCAGGATGCACCTCTGTGAAGTACCTTGAGACATTTTCCCACATGTTAGCAGTGCTATATGAATGGTGGTCGTTGTTGAATTAGCTATTTGACCTATATAATGTATTCTGCCTGTACAAACAGCACTGAACCATGGTAAAGGAAAGGACTTGTATTCATACAGCATCCTTCACAAACTCAGCATGCTCCAACTACTTTATTGCTAAAGTACCTTTGAAGCGTAGTCACCATTGTACTGTAGGGGAATGAGGTAGCCAAAGTCGCACATAGTAAGATCCCACAACTCACAAACTTGAGAGGAACAGGTGGCTTTACACTTATGGTTCCCAAAGCTCTCCACCGCTGGGGTTTTTCCTCACCTCATGCCTGGGTCTGTTGCACACAAATTGATAGAGATTAGTTGCTATGATTAATCAACAACCCCATCGTCATTTCATCATGCAATCACAGGATAATGTAAGGTGAATTGGATGAACTTCAGTCTTTTGCCGTTTAGCATTTCCCATGTTCTCATGTGACAAATAACCAGGTAATTTTGGTGATGTTGGGTAGGATTTGCTGGGGCACCAGGGAGAACTCCTCTGCTCTTCTCTGAAGCATGATGTGGAATATTTTACGTCCACCTGAGAGGGCATTTGGGGCCTCAGTTTAACACCTCGTTCAAAAGACAGCACTTCCAACAGTGCAGCACCTCTGAAAGTGCAGCACTCCCTCGAGTCTCTGTTATAGTAACTTTATATTCCAGGTATTAGAACAAGTTCCTACCAAACGTATAGCTGCACGCTTACGTATTTGAGCTCTGGTGAGTTCAATCATTTTTTTCCAATGGAACGTAGGAACAGGAGGATGCCATTCAGCCCATTGAGCTTAATGCACCATTCAATTAGATCATGGCTGATCTGTACCTTAACTCCATTTGGTCCATTTCTTTTTGTACACTTCCTTGAGAAAAATCAAACTCAATTTTGGATTTTTCAATTAAATCTCAGTCCCAACTGTATTTTGAGGGAGAGAGTTCCAGATTTCCACTAAATTCCAGATCCTTAAATCTCTCTGCTCCCCCACAGTTCCCACCATCTTACCAATTAAGCTCTGATGTATTTTCTTGTGTGTGAAGTAAATGACCTCACGCTTCCCCACTTAGTGCTCCATCTGCCATCGTTTCGCCCACTCACTTAACCTCTTACTGTTACATGGCAACTTTCTGCTCCCATCTGCAAAACTGATTTTGCATCACCAGCAAATCTGAATGTATGGTTCTCTATTTCTTCATCAAAGCCATTAATATATACGGTGAAAAGTCTTGGCCCCAGTAGGGGAACCCCACTAGTCACATCCTGACACAGAAAACTGACCCTTTTGATGGGACTTTCTAGTCTGACAAACGAACACTGTCCCTGTGTTGATATTACCACTGAGAGAACGTGACCTTGTCTTCAGGGAGGTCAAGGGTGACAGCAGATACCCGGCCCACCGTGACACAGACAATAAATAAAGTTTTGATCGGACTCCAGAGCTGGAATCTTAACATCAGCCATTTATTACTTGCCAGCAAGAAATTCCTTAAGATACTGACCACCCAGAGCTTTGCCAATTGCTCCTTCACACTCCAAATCGCTCGTGATTTATTTAAAAGCTTCAGACATTAAACATTTACTCTGGCTGTTCACTTGTTTACTTGCTACTGGCTGGTTTTGGAAAGAAAATGGAACATGATTCGAAGACGGGGTCAGCAGGACTCTCGATTTTGTTTTTGCTGTCGCATTTAGGTTGGCACAGGGAGGGACTTTAACCTTAATTTGCCAGGCGAGGAACTCACGGGATTGGGTGGAACGCTAAACTTTACCCCTGGCCCAATTTTGCCCTCGGTGGGCTACAACAAAGTGCCAGATTGGGTGGATTGTGAAGCCCCTGTCACCTGATCCATCCAGTTTCCCAACAGGCGGTGGGCGTCAAAATTGACCGCCCCCTTCCCCAAATTGTATGTTTTCCATTTTGAAAATAGATCAGAGTTTAATTGGTAAGATCCCAGGAAAGAGGCATTGATGGCCTGAACATTGGAGGCTGGAGCTTGTTCAGATGTCATATCTTGAGGTTCCGCTTGTGAAACATACTCCAACAGAGGCCACATCAGTGAAATTGGAGGAGTGTCATACTGAACTTCATTGTATTTTATAGTTCAGAAACTGGCTATTCGGCCCAACTGGTCCATGCTGGTGTTTATGCTCCTCAAGAGCCTCGTCCCATTCGACTTCCGCCTCATCCTATCGCTACATCCTTCCAGTTCTTTATCCCCCTTAAATGCATCCAAGCTATTTGTCTCCATGCAGTAGCAAATTCCACATGCGCACTGATGGAAATCGGTCCCTCTGTTCAGCTGGACGAGCTCATGAGCAGTTTGGGGAGTTGGCAGCAACTCTTCATTTTGTTCCATAGAAGTCTGTCCATTTAATGAATGCAAACTTGACACTAGCGAAAATCAGAATTAATCGAGAATTTGCTTGGGAGCTGCTATCTCTCCAGCAAAGAAATAATAACCAGGTAATCTGTTTTTAATGATCACAGTATGGAGATTACCGTCAGGGAATAAACACTTAACATGTTTGTACAATCTCGCCTTCATCCATCAACTAACATTAATGCACTTAAAATAAATGGTTTCATAAACAGGTTAACACCTATGGTGAATGGAGGATAAGAGAAACCCTTGTAGCGCTGTTTAGCATATGCCCATTAATGTCAGCAACTGTCCTGGTAAGTTTCTCTGGGCCAATTGTTTAAGCGCGGCTAGACAAAGTGTTCATGTAAACCGGTATCCACATTTCCCAGACAGAAACAAGGCTGATGCAATGTTCAATCTAATCCAGGTGTCATTTCACTGTGCCCGTTTCTAAATAAGTTGGTCTAAGCTTGACACTCAATGAAGGTCAATAACATTGGTAAAAGTCCAGGAGTCACAATTGAATAATGAGCCTATATGAGACCCAGCTACGGTTCAAGGGATGGACCCATCTTTCCATTTTTCCAACCCTCTTCAGAATTCTGTCACTAACTATCGGTGTCCTACATAAACTACAATGCTGGAGTGAAAAGTCCCTGCAGATCCTCCCTGGGACCACAGGGAACTAGATCCATCGTCTCCAGTTGACACGTCAGACAGCACTATTTTTAGAACTCGGCAGGACAGCCGATAGATAAAAGCCTCTTCCAATTTTGCATTTGGTTGATAGCAGACACCCAGCCCTTTGCTGTAGTCCAAACATTCAGCTCCTATCTTCGTCAGAGGTAGTCAGAGGAGCTATTTCTGCTATATATGCCTGCAAAGAGGTCAATGTAACTGAGGTAGGCTGATGTTATCACAACTGCTAACTGATCTCTGCAGGAGACTTTGTGCTCACTCTTTCTACTGGAAAAATGATAGGAAGAGTCTTAATTGCCCTTACAAACTGATGAATCCTAATTTCTCTTGTGCACCTTTTAGCGGAGATTATATAGAAATAAATGACATATGTATTGCTGAGAATGTAACAACAGAAGACGAAATAAAATAGGGACATGGGTAGATCATACGACCCCTTGAGCCTGCTCCGCCATCCCATTAGGTCACGACTAATCTTCTGCCTCAACTCCACTTTCTCACCCTTTCCCCATATCCTTTGATTCTCTTAGGGCAGGATTTTTACCTCGTCGGGCGGGGTCACAAAACCGACCCCCACCCGCGATCGGGCCCCAACCACGATCTCACCCCGGCTGGCCAATCAACGGCTAGCCAGTGTGAACTGCGCACTGTGGCGCTGAGCGCTGCCAGGGTGGGGGCACTGAAACCCCCCTGAAGGCAGGGAGCTGCCTTAGGGAGCTGAAGATTTTTAAACACAGATAAAGAATTTAGAGAATGTTAAAAAAACATGTCCCCTCACGTGACTCTGGCACATGAGCAGGGACGTGACATAAATGAGATTCATGAATATTTTGATTTTATTCTTAATTCCTGTTGGAAACCTCAACCCGCCCAAGGAGGAGGTTTCATAAAAAAGCCAAAGGCCGTCTAGCCGATTGGCCTGCCCACCGACTGTCAGGGTGGACCGGGCAGCGGAAAATTGCATCTAATTCTCACTTTAATGGCCGCAATCGGCCAGCTGTCAGCGGGCGTGCTGCTGACTCCCATGTGCGCCCGCCAACCGAAGTACCGCGTGTTGATGTCGGGACGCTCGCCCAACGTCATCACTTGACATTTTACACTCGATGCGGTCAGGTGTACGCCTGCCCGCTCAGTGAAAGATTCTGGCCTTAGTGTACAGGGCAACACAGAAGCAGGCCATTCAGCCCAAGTGTTTTATGTCAGCATTTATGCTCCTCATGGAACCCCCTCTCCCATCTCTACTGCATCAAACACTTGCAGCGTATCCTTCTAGTCCCGTCCCCCTCAAGTGCAACATCATTTCAAGTGGAATTTCTCTCCCTTTTTTATTTGCCCTCTCTTGCTTGACCAATTATGCAGAGTGCTCGGACACTGCACACTCTGGGCTGGATTTAACAGCTGGGGCAGTGGCCCCATCCACCGGCCAGAAAGCCTTGGGCAATCCTGTTATGGCCATTCCTGGAAGCTCCTAAGCAAATGGAAGGGCATCAGGCAACTAACTGCCTGGCATTGGCGTTCCTGCCCCTTTCAGAGCAGAGATCCTGGCTCCAAGTGTTGCCAACCCGAGGGCTCTCAGCTCTTCAGTCCCAGCAGCGTCATCATGAATGGTGGTCACTGCTGAAATTGCAGCCAGCCAGGATCAGCCATTATTGAGGAGGTCCCGGGGCTTAGGTAAGTGGGTTGGATGATTCGGAGCCATTCAGGCAAGCCCGGCAAGGGGAATGGAGGGTGGGAGGACAGTCTTTGTGGAGGAAAGTGAGGGTTTCTGAGGGAGCTGCTCATGCGTCCATAGGGAGCCCTCAATGGGCCACAGGATGTCCAGTCTGGGGGGTCCCCATTACCCCCACCTGAGTCTGCAAGGAAGGTGTCAGCTTTACTGCTCAAGTGACAGAGGTGGTGGGATGAAGCTTTAAATTGGCTTTTATAGGGCCTCAGTTGGCCTCAATCTCCCCTACTCCTGACTGAATTACAATGGAGTCAGGCAGACGATGGGCACTCCACTAACGCACCCAGCCTTCCCTCCCAGCTCCACAGACCCTCCCCTCCACCTCTCAACCCGCTCCAGTGGGGGGAATAGAAATTCTTTGTAAATTACCAGTTAATAGTTCAGCTCTAGAAGTTTAAGAAATATTTTGCATGCCTCCATTTGTGATGTAAATTCTGGGCCATGCGCCCATGTAGATTTTTTAGTGTAAAGATAACGGACCCCAGATTAACAAATTAGCGTAAAGGTATTGCAATGTAAGTGTTATGGTATGTCAGTTACTGCACTGACTGATATGGTCCTTAATCTCATTGCTCATGTTCGGCCAAAAGAGCTTTTCTCAGACTGGACTCGATCCCTTGATGCTCACATGGACCTGCTTCAGCATCTCTTTTCTCATCGCTTTAGGGATGATGACCCTAACATCTTTATACTAGATGCCATCTTGGGCAATCGCTTCATCTCTGTATGTCCAATACTCTCTTATGGCACCAGGTGTGTCCTTGATGGTTTCAGACCATCCTTTCACCACCACTTCCTGCAGCGCTTGGAGAGTTGTATCTCGTTGGGTAGTGTAACGACTTGACTTACCAGACAGATTTAAACTAGAAACAGGTAACTTTATTACAGGGAGCTTTTCAGATGTGACACGCTTGACCGGGTCCTCGAAGAGAAGCTCCGCCCCCAGATTAGGGATCATTGGTCAGAGCCTCCAAGAACAATCATATGTGACCCCGGTAGGCAGGAGGAAAGGCTATAGCTCCAATTACTCCATTTCCTCCCTCTTTAATTTTTTTTATAGTTTATATTTATAGGGAATATTTGAATATCCCACAACATATACGTATATATAAGTCAGGCGATTAAAGGTTCAGGGTGGGGTTTTCCGTTCATTGGGAGGGCGCAGTGGGCAGGACCAGAGGCAGCCAGGAAACAGCCCACCACTCACGATTGGACCCCCAACCGCAACTCAGGAGCTCAGCGCCCCCGGGGTGGGGGGGGAGGAGGGCGAACGCATGCACGGTGGGGGGGTACTAAAAGCTCCCTGAGGGCAAGGCCTGTCTCGGGGGGCTGAAGAATTGTACAAACAAAAGTAAAGGTTTCAAAAATGACAGAAACATGTCCCCATGTGTGACTCAGTCACACGAACAGGGACATATTAAAAAACGATGCCCAAAACTGTTTATTTTTATTAATTATTACTGTTGGAAATCTCATCCCGCCTGTGGATGAGGTTTCCTAAAAGATCCGAAGGCCGCCTGGCCGATTCACCCGCCTGCCGACCGTAAGGTTGGATGGGGAGAGAAAAACTGGTTTCAATTATTTGATTAAGGGCCTTAATAGGCCTCTTAATTGTCAGTGGGTGCACTGCCAACTCTCGTGCCCGCTCGCCAACCGAAATATCGCGTAAGTGCGCGGAGACGTCAGGGCACTTGCCCGACTTCATGGCGCGATATTTTACATCCAATTGGGTGGGGCATCCACCCTTGGGACGTAAAACCCTGCCCTTAGTCTCTGAGGTGCTTTCCTTATTCGGTTAAAGCGGCATAGCTCTACTACTTGAGGCTCTTCCACTGGATCAACATACGCACGAGACATATCATTAGAAAGTGGCAGTTCAGGGTTAGGCAAGTCCACAGAGACATTGGGCGTGTCTATTCTAGGTCAGTCTGTCAGCTCAGGAAATAATGGTTCGATGTTAATCACAGGTGGAATAGCTGGTTGTTGGAGTGTCTCTCTATTCCCAAGATGATCCACATGTTTTCCAACAATTCTGTCTTCCACTTCCACCTGGAAGGACAAGAGATTAGTTTCTGAGATAATTGTTCTGGGAACCCAACAAGGTCCACTTCCAAAATTCCACACAAAAACTGTTTCCTCCAGTAAATCTTCGAGCTTTGCTATGAATAGCGTGATTCAATTTTTGATTATTCTGATCCTTCTCTACCTTCCCCTCTAAATTTGGAAACACCAAACTTAACCTTGTGCATAGGCGGCATTTCATCAGTAATTCAGACGGTGTTGAACGCGTAGTTGAATGAGGCGCCATATGATAACTGAGAATAAAGTGGGAAAGTCGAGTTTCTAGAGTACCTCCTGATAACCTCTTTCTTCCAGATTTGAACCCTTGCATAGCTCTCTCAGCTAAACCGTTTGATGAGGGATGGTATGAGGCTGTTTTAAGATGACTGGTTCCATTTAAGTTGATGAATCTCTGAAACTCTGTACTGGTAAAGACTACTGTTATCAGAGATGGTGACTTTTGGTAGACCATGTAAGCTAAAACATTGGCGCAGCTTCTCGATGTCAGTGATCTGACTTCATTCACATCTATCCATTTAGAATGCGCATCTATGATCAATAAAAACATGGTACCTAAGAATGGTCATACATAATCAATATGTTGTCTAACCCAGGGTTGACCAGGGCACTCCCATGGATGCAGTGGAGCTGAAACAGGCAGCTTCTGTTGTTGCTGACAATGGAGACAGTGCCTGACCATGCTTTCAATGTCACTGTCAATGCCTGGCCACCAGACATAGCTTCACGCAATTATTTTCATCTTCGATATGCCTGGATGTGCGCTGTGAAGCTCTATCAAGAGTGGTTTTCTTCCTTGTGAAGGGACAATGACTCTTGATTCCCCACAGGAAGATTCCATTTTGACAATATGACTCTGTTTTTCGAGCATGGAATGGTCTCATCTCTTCAGACACAAGTGAATTTGACCATCCTTGCAATACAAGGTTTCTGAGTTTCGAGAAAATTGGATCTCTCTTTATCCAATTTTTAATTTGTTTTGCACACACAGTCAAAGAGTCCAAGAAATTGAGCACAGACACAACTTCTTGTGGCACTGGAGCATGTACAATGTTGTCTGGTAACGGGAGACGACAGAGTGCGTCCACATTTGCAATTTATAAGCCAGAACGGTGCATAAAGGTATACTGATATGCAAATAATATCAAAGCCCAAAATTGAATTCTTGCTGATGCTATTGGTGGCCTTATCCTCACTGAATAAACCCATTAATGGTTTATGGTCAGACACAATGGTGACATGTCATCCACGCGGGTACTGGTGGAATTTTTCACTCAGAATATCACCGATAAATCTTCTTTTTCTAGTTGGGAATAACCCTTCTCGGTTGTGGAGAGGGTTCTGGGGACATAGCCAATGGGCCTTTCTGGTCCATCCTCCATTCTCTGTGATAACACAGCTCCCACACCACGAGGAGATGCAGAACATATTAATACCAATTCTTTCGATGGGTTGTAGTGTATCAATAAACATGATGAATGTAATAGCTCCTTAACTTTCATAAAGACTTCATCCATGACCAACGATGATTCTTTTTTAACAACAAGTGTAATGGTGCTAACACTGTTGACAAGTTTGGCAAGAAATGGCTAGAATAGTTGATCATAGCCAGAAAAGACTTGAGTTTGGTTGCACTGGACAGAGAGGGCCTCTTTGATTGCCCTAACTTTCTCTTCTACTGGATGCAAACCCATGGCCTCCACCCTGTGACCTGGCACTTGGAATGTACATTTCTCTGTCTTTAATCATACACCAGCTTCCAAGAATCTTCTTAGCACCTCTTCCAGGTTGGCCAAGTGCTCAGTTCAGCTGACCCTATGATCAGAACATCATCTAGGTATCTAGAACATTATCCTGGCAAAAGACTCTCCATTGTCCTTTGGAAGATTGCACATGCAGACAATACTCCAAAGGGTAGGTGAGTATATTGATACAGACCCTTGTGCGTGTTGATGGTTACATACCCTCTAGATGTGTTATCCAGCTCTGACTGTTGGTAAGCATGATTCACATCCAGTTTGAAATAGGATTTGCCTCCAGCTAGCTTTGCATATAAGTCGTATCTCCTTAAGATACAATATTTATCTAGTTTATCTACCTTGTTCATGGTCTATTTATAGTCCCCACAAATGTGTATAGCTTGGTCAGGTTTCACCACTGGGACTATGGGCTCTGCCCATTCTGAGAATTGGACAGGTTGGATGACGCTCAGCTTTTCTAACCAGCACAGCTCTGTATCCACCTTCTCCGTTAAAGCATTAGGCACAGGTCTGGCCTTAACGAAACAGGGTATTGTCTGAGAATCCACATATATTTTTGCTTGCAAGTCTTTTAACTTCCCTAATTCATCACATAATACTCTGTCGTATTTCCTTAGCAGTTCAGGAATTCCTCCTGTTCTCAAGTGGAATATTTCAGACCAGTTGAGCTTGATTTTTTGGAACCAGTCTCGGCCCAGAAGACTCAGTCCTTCACTTGTCACTATGAACACTGGAAGCTGGGGTGTCGGTTGCCTATAGGACACGGATACTGCAGTGATGGCCTGTACCGCTATGGATTCTCCAGTTTATGTCTTCAATCGAGCAGTTGTTCACTCCAGATTCAGTGGCTGGGTACCTTCGTTTAGTTATTTAAATGTGTTCTCTCCCACCCCTGTGGTTGAGGCTCTTGTATCTACCTCCATTATTAGTGGCTTCCCATTAACTTGGATTGTGACAGTGACAGGTTCAGTTTTTACCACTTTGACGTTGGACAGGGAATAGATGTCGGTATCGGCAGCTTCAGGTTCTGTTGTATTATTCAATTCAAACATACTGGTTTGCTGCTGTATGGGCTGTTTCAATTTTGCCCTGCATTGCTTTATTAAGTGACCTTTCTTATGACAGTAATGGCACTCTGCCTCCTTAAATCTGCAGGTGTCCAGTACATGGTCACCCCCACATCTATAACAGATTAACCTTGGAGTCGTTGCTGAAGTGTTTCTATTAGGTCTTTTCATATTGCTAACAGCGGACATTGCCTCTTGCTTCGATGCTGTGTCTCTGATTATCGCACCACACCCAGTGGTAGGTTCCTGCCCCACATGAAGAACAGCTTGTTGTATGTGCTGTAAAGCCTGCGAGTTTCTCACAGCACTTTCCATGGCTAGTGCTATTTCCATAGTGCGCTTCAAATTGATGTTGACTTCTGCAAGTAAACGGCACCGAATGGCATCGTCGTGAACTCCACAAACTAATCGGTCCTGCAGTTTATTATTGAGTGTGTCTCCTAAGCTGCAGTGTTCTGCCAACTGCTTCAGCTTCGTTATATAGGTTGTGATGGACTCGCTCAGGGCCCTAACTCTGGAATTAAATTTAAAACATTACATTATTGTGGATGGCTTCAGCTGGAAATGTGTTTTCACGAGGTCCACTAATTCATTAAAGGACTTAGAATTGGGCGTGTTCAGGGCTGTCAGGCTGTGAGTGAGATTGTATGTCTTGTTACCACATACACTCAGAAGGATGGCTTTCCGCTTCTCCTTTGCGGTAATTTAGTTTGTTAGGAAATAAAATCCAAGACGCTCTACACACTGGCTCCAATCTTCCATAGTCACGTCGAAAGGATCAATTCTGCTGAAGAGTGGCATGACTGGTGAGTAGTCTTTACTTTTTTCTTAGATTCGATGTACTCACAGTAACAAGGTGAGGTGCAGTGTCGGAGCTATTTTACCCAAATGTAATGGCTTGATGTACCAGACAGGTTTCAACAAGAAATAGTTAACTATTACTGAGAGCCTTTCAGATGTTACATGCTTGAACCAGGTCCTCAACAAGAAGCCCCGGTCCCCAGATTAGGGGTCATTGGTCAGAGCCTCCAAGAACAATCACATGACCCTTGATAGGCAGGAGGAAAGTCTATACCTTCAATGACTACAGGTAGCTTGCTTGATCTAAGCAAGGCGCTTTGTCCTTCAGATTCAATGGCTGGAATTTTCCAGCCCCTCAACCTGGCGGGATCCTCCGGTCCCACCAGTGTGAAAGGAGATTTCAATGCTCACCAGCCTCGCTGTGGGGAAATGTGCCACGGGGGATTACGCCACGGGGGAACGCGCTGCAGGGGAACACATCGCGGGGGAACGCGCTGTGGGGGAACTTGCCGCGGGGGAACGCGCTGTGGGGGAACTTGCCATGGGGGAACATGTCACGGGGGAACGCGCCACGGGGAGGGCTGGAAAATTCCAGCCAATGTCTCTGCCGGGTTGATGACTTCCAGAGCGTGTCATGCTGTTGCTTCATATTGAATCTGGGAGATTTCACACTCTGTACTAAGAGAAGCAGGAAGCTATCCTTCTGAGTGTATGTGGTAGCAAGGCATACAACCTCATCCGCAGACTGACAGCCCCAAACACGCCCAATTCTGAGTCCGTTAATGAATTAGTGGCCCTCGTGAAAATGTATTACCAGCCAAAGCCATCAAAGAGAGTGCAGATCTCAAAAGCATGTTGGCAATGTACATCTGCTTCCTTGCTTCCCCCTTGAAGTAATATCCTTTGCAGATGCTTTGGTGCAGGTAGAAGTGGATTGAGAAAGATGCTTTGAAGTGGCTTGTGGTCAGACTCCAGCACCACTTTGTCTCTCCCAAACAGGTACTCATTAAAGTGCTCACGAACAAAGACAATAGCCAATCTTGTTCAATCTGCGCATAGCATCGTTCAGTTTGCTTTAGTGTTCTGGATGCAAATGTAACTGATTGTCCTTGCTGCACGAGGATTGTCCCCGTTCTGTCTCGTTCAGATACTGAAGCAGTTCATACCCAAATGCAGCAAGACCTGGACAATATTCAGGCTCGGGCTGACAAGTGGCAAGTAACAGTCACGCCATGTAAGTGTCAAGCAATGAATATCTCCAAAAAGAGAGAATCCAACCATTGCCCCCTGATGTTCAATGGCATTACCATCACTGAATCCCCCACTATCAACATCCTGGGGGTTACCATTGACCAGAAACTGAACTGGACTAGCCATATAACTACTGTGGCTACAGGTCAGAGGCTAGGAATCCTGTGACGAGTAACTCACCTCCTGACTCCCCAACTCTGTCCACCATCTACAAGGCACAAGTCAGGAATGTGATGGAATACTCTCCACTTGCCTGGATGAGTGCAGCTCCCACAACACGCAAGAAGCTTGACACCATCCAGGACAAAGCAGCCTGCTTGATTGGCACCACATCCACAAACATTCAATCCCTCCACCACCGACACACTGTAGCAGCAGTGTGTACCATCTACAAGATGTATTGCAGAAACTCACCAAGGCTCCTTAGGCAGCACCTTCCAAACCCACGGCCACTACCATCTAGAAGGATAAGGGCAGCAGATAGATGGGAACACCACCACCTGGAAGTTCCCCTCCAAGTCACTCACCATCCTGACTTGGAAATATATCGTCGTTCCCTCACTGTCGCTGGGTCAAAATCCCAGAACTCCCTTCCTAACAGCACTGTGGGGGTACCTACACTACATGCACTGCAACGGTTCAAGGCGGCAGCTCATCACCACCTTCTCAAGGGCAACTAAGGGAGGGCAATAAATGCTGGCCCAGCCAGCGATGCCCATGTCCCATGAATGAATAATAAAAAAAAAAATCACACTGTAGGGTGACTTCATCATTGACATCCCAGTACCTTAGCACTGGTAATTTCATCACTCGGTAATTTATGTGAATGAAAGCTGCTTCTTGTTCTGTGTCCCAAACCTTTGAACATCCTTTGCAGTGAGCTTATGTAGAGGTTCACACTCCAATGACAACTTGGGCAGGAACTTTGTTAGGTGTTTGCTAAGTAAAATTCTGCCCCAACAAATCATTGTGCTGCCTTCACACCTGTTTGTTGCTGCATTTCTGCTACAGCTCTCACCTTATCATGTTCAGGGTGAACTCCTTTTGTTGTCAGTACGTGACCGATGTATTTGACTTCAGTCATCTTCAGTTGCAGTTTCTTCTTCATCTTCAGGCTCAACTGGTGAGCTCTCTCTAGCAATCTCACTGGATTCTGATCGTGGTCTGCAATGGCTTCGTCCACCATACCTCCACATCCATAGACTAGCAGATCATCCACGATCACTTCCACTCCTGGAAGGTCATTGGCTGCCTCATGCTGTTGGTATTGATACTCCTCCAGAGCAGTTGAAATGCCAAATGGCCTGCTCAAGCATCTGTCCTTCCGAAATGGCATCCAGAAAGTGGCCATGAAACTGCTGCTTTCATCCAACTTCACTTGCTAGTATCTATCCTTGGCATCTAGGGTGGTAAAGACCTTTGCCTTGGCAGACTGTGGTAAAATTTCTTCAATGGTTGGCATGGGATAGCGAGATCTCTTCAAAGCTTTATCGAGTTCTTTTGGATCTATGCACTCTCCCAGCTTTCCAGGTTTTTCACTGCTCCCATGCTGCTAATTCAGTCTGCAGGAGTTGCCATTTCTTGATTACTCCCATCTTTCCCAGCTCCTCCGTCTTTTCTCTCAGGCTGGACTCGAGAGCAGCTGGGAATCTTCTTGAAAGATGCTGAGTGGGTCTCACACTCTCATCTACTTCAAGATGATATTCACCAGGAAGACATCCAAGACCTGGGAAAACATATTGTAATTATTTAGGATCTGTTCAGCTGTCAATGGCTTTGTGCCGTGTGAAACACTGCAAATCTCTTCTGGTACATGGAGGGTTACCAGTCCAAGCTTTTGACTTATTTCACCTGAGATGAGTGGATTTTGCTTAGTGCCTACTCTGTGGAACTGCACATCTTCTTTCTTCCCATTGCATTGGGCTCTCAGCTTGGTCTGTCCTCTTGGGGTAAACATTGTTCCATCATATAGCCCCATCTTTACCTTTGGCTTCATTTTTGGGTCACCACCTTGAGCAAATTCACACAGGCCTGTGAAGCTCCTGTGAAGCTGGTGATGTTGCACATAGCACCAGTGCCGATCTGACACTTCACATTAACTTGATGCTCTCCTTCTGCAATCATCATTCCAGTAGTCACAAACCATTTTTGGCCTTGAGACTTGACAGTGCCAACCTGTTCTAGGGTGTAGAGCGATTCATCAGAATCATCGTCCAACCTCTCTCCAGCAACCACCTGTATTGGCTGGCGTTTCCTCTTTCCAGCAAAACACTTGCGAGCAAAGTGGTTCAGCTTCTTGCAGCTAGAGCACTGCCATCTCCATGCTGGACATGGTTCCTTTTCTTTTGTGTGGTGTTCTCTGCAATATTTACATCCAGCTTTGATCCTACAGCTGGCCCCTCTGCAAATAGTTCTTCCTTCTCTCCATTGTTTTGTGCTTGGAAGGCCTGAACTGCCTCTCAGTATGATGCACAGCCTCGTCAGTTCTCCCATCAATATGCTCCAGCTGATGATTGACCACCTCAGAGCATCTGCAAGTGCCAATAGCTTTCTTGAGAGTAAGCGTCTTCTCTCATCAGACGTGCTCTCACGATGGGATCTCTTATTCCTAAGGCAATCATTTCTCTGATTAGACCATCCTTCAGTTGTTCAAACTCAAGATTCAGCTTGGCATCTCAGTGCAGTCACGTACTGATCAATGTTCTCCCTCTTTGCCTCAGCTGTGGCGTTGAATACATAACATTCATAAGTAATGTTAGTAGAGGGCTCAAAGTGGGTCCTTAAGGCTTCCAAAATTTCAGTGAGCTTTAGGGTACAATAAAACTTGTAGCCCTCTTTCCCCAGCACTGATAAGAATTGCTACTCTTATTTGTAAAAATTTTTGTTTAACTCTGTGGCAATCTCATAGTTTTGCCATTGAGACTGGAAGAATTTCATTGATTTTCAAATGTGCCTTCATCACCACAGGAGTAGGTACTGGAATATATGAAGCCATACTGACTCACCCAGTGACCAATGTTCCGTACAAAGATGCAGGCTGAGTTTTTAGTTATTCTCTGTTGCTTCTTACAGCAGCTGGCTGTCTTACAGCCGTCAAAATCCGCTCAATCTCATCTGCCCACTCCTGATACCCTGTTCCAACTGGTGGATGAAACAGCTTTTGCTCTCAAGCCTTTATACGCCAAGGATGACATCAGAGGCCACATGAATATGGCAAACCTATGGCCACTTTGCACAAAGGCACTTCTCCACATGGGATACGTGTATTCTGATGTTAATGAGGAATGTATTCCATTCAGTGCATCTCTTGCCATTTGTCAACATTGGTAACAAAAGATGCTTGTTTATCCAATGCATCCAACTTCACTAAGGGCATCAGGGACTGGAGGAGGTGCTGGATGGTACAGAAACCATTCTTGTTCAAAACTGGATCCTCCAGCACAGCTGCCTCAAGTTCAGCAAATTTTTGCGGCATAGCCACAGACTCCCATCATGAGGAGGGGGTCTCCAATTGAATTATAAATGGCATGTGCCCCTCCCTGAAACTTATAAATGCCTCTCCCACCCTGACCCTGGGAACAGGAGAGAAAATAATGGATTGGTAAACACCTGGGCCAGCTAAGAATTGAGATGAAATTTGGGGCCCTTATTTCTAGCCCATGATGCCAGACCATCCTTTCTCCCCGCGGCACTAGTGTCAAGAGTGAAATCTCTACAGACTTGGGACAACTCACAGCCACTGTGGAGATGGTGTCGAAAAACTATCTGCCTTTAAACAGCACCTTTCAGGGCTCATGTTATCCAAAGACAGTGCCTTTGAAGTGCACTCACTGTTGCAATGTAGGGAAACGTGTGGCAGCCAGTTATTGCACAGCAAGCTCCCACAAACAGCAATGTGAAAATGACCATATGATCTGTTTTTGTAGTGATGGTCTTCAAAGAAATCTTGAAGCATTTTGGGGCATTTCTGAGAGTCGTGACAGGGTGCTACATAAATGCAAGTTCTTTCTTAATGCAACATTTACTTGTAGCCTGCAAAATAATAACTCCAGCATTAGTCTTAAGGCCAGAAAATTGAGGGGAAATCTGGAATCTTTTGTTTGGTTGAATGGAACCCAAGTCAATGCAGCCCTCTCAACAACAACACCTTATATTCATATAACACTTTTAACATAGCATAGCACCCTAATGCACTTCACAAAAGCATCATAAAGTTTGGCACTAAGCTGCATAACATAATATATGGGCAAATTACCAAGAGCTTGTTCACAGTGGTAAGCTCTAAGGGGCATTTTAAAGGATATGGGAGAGGTTGAGAGACAGATGGGTTTATGGACAGAATTCCAGAGTTCAGGGCCTTGACAGCCAAAGGCATGGCCACTAATGGTGGAGTGATTAAAATCGGGGATTCTCAAGAGGTCAGAATTGGAGGAGGCAGATTTCCGGAGGGTTGAGGGGAGGAGATTGCAGAGATAGGGACGGGCGAGCCATAGAGGGATTCGAAGACGAGAACGAAAATTTTAAAATCTTGAAGGGGTGCTTTAACTATATGCTAGAAATTGTTCATTGAAGGAAGCGATTTCCTTTTTGGCAGCATTCGACTCAGGGTAAAGGTATGGTTAATCACTCCATGGTTACAGCTATAACAAACCTCACAATTCCTCATACACAATCCCTCTGGTGAAATAAAGAGCTAATACTTAGTAAGTGCCTCCCATTCACGACCAGGGTCAGAACAGCTCACATTCTTTATAAACAATGGCCGGCTCCCAATAAACATCCCTTAAAGCACACCCAGCGTGTGCCTTTGATTCTCCTCCTTTCAATAAGGCGTGCTTGGCATTTAATTTTGTGTGAAAGAACAAAGCTGCAGTCAGGATATTCGGACTTCCAAACCACCCACCAATGCAAATTAAACAGTAAAACCTCCAAAGAATTTTAAACGCTTTTCTCAATAGTTTACTACTGTTAGCTGGGACTTCACAGGAGTGCGTCTGGGAGTGATATTCCGCCCCCAGTAAGCAGTGCTGAGCACCGAGCCCTCTATTTGTCTGGCAGGGTGAGGTTATAAATTCATTTACACCACGCAATCCAAAATTAAGCCTGCTGCCATGTTCCCTTCCCATTTTACCCTCATGTCTTTATCTGCCCTCCCATTTTCCCCTGTCATTCAAAAATCCAACGGTCTCTGCCTCCACTACTGCATCTCATTACCATCGCTGAAACCCCCAGCACAAACATCCTGGAGAATCATCATTGAGCATGAACTTAACTGGACCAGCAATATAAATACTGTGGCTACAAGAGCAGGTCAGAGGCTGAGAATTGTGTGGCGAGTGACTCACCTCCTGACTGCCCAAAGCCACAAGGCACAAGTCAGGAGTGTGATGGAATATCCTCCCCTTGCCTGGATTAATGGAACACCAACAACACTCAACACAATGCAGGACAAAGCAGTCAGCTTGAGCGGCATTTTACACCAGCTTAAATATTTATTCCCTCCACCATCAGCCCACAGTGGCAGCAGTGTGTATAGATGCACTGCAGCATCTCATAAAGGCTCCTTCAACGGCACATCCCAAACACATGACCTCTATCCCTTCGAAGGACTATGGTAGCAGATGGAAACATCACGTGGAAGTTCCCCTCCAAACCACAACACCATCCTGACTTGGAAATGTATCGCCTTTGCTTCACTGTCACTGGCTCAAAATCCTGGAATTTCTCTCCCTAACAGCACTATGGGTGTACCTACACCACATGGACTGCAGTGGTTCAAGAAGGCAGCTCACCATCACCTTCTTAAGGGCAATTAGGGATGGATGATTAATGCTGGCCTTGCCAAAGACACCCACATTTCATGAATGAATTAAACAAACACAGACAAAATGTTCTCCCTGAATGACCACATAACTTTGGGGAACCAGGATTTCTCCTTAACATTCAATGGCATTACCATCACTGAATCCCTCACTATCAACATCCTGGGGGTTACCATTGATCAGAATCTGAACTGGACTAGCCATATAAATACTGTGGTTACAAGAACAGGTCAGAGGCCAGGAATCCTGCAACGAGTAACTCACTTCTTGACTCCCCAAAGCTTGTCCACAATCTACAAGGCACAAGTCAGGTGTATGATGGAATACTCTCCACTTGCCTGGATGAGTGCAGCTCCAACAATACTTAATAAACATGACACCATCCAAGACAAAGCATCCCACTTGATTGGCGCCCCATCCAAAAACATTCAGTCCCTCCACTACAGACGCACAATGGCAGCAGTGTGTACCATCTACAAGATGCACTGCAGAAACTCACCAAGGCTCCTTATACAGCACCTTCCAAACCCACAACCACTACCATCTAGAAGGACAAGAGCAGCAGATACATAGGAACACCACTACATGGAAGTGGCCCTCTAAGCCACTCACCATCCTGACTTGGAAATGTATCGCCGTCGTATCAGTCATTGGGTCAAAACCCTGGAACACCCTCTCTAACGGCACTATAGGTGTATCTACGCCATATGGACTACAGCGGTTTAAGAAGGTGACTCACCACCAACCTCTCAAGGGCAACTAGGGATGGGCAATAAACACTGGCCAGCAAAGCCCACATCCCTTGAATGAATAAAATAAAACACATGGTATAAAGCAACAACAATAGAATGCAAAAAAATAACTTTCAACTCACGACTGTTGGATTGGCAGAATTTTCTTTTGGGCTCACAGATTACATGCTACTTAAGACCAGTCAATGAATTATTTTCACATTTATCCTTTTGTTACTGCATTACCTTTGTCTGAGAGTGACTGCCAAGTGTTTGATTCAGTACACAGTGCTAATGGATTGATACATAACTTCTAATTACCTTAATTAATTTCCAAGCCATAATTCCAGTCCATTTCGTGCATGCATGCAGTACCCTCAAAGCTCAGAGTTACAGTCTCACACCCCTCGATTTTGTGGTCACATGATTCTGTTTACTTAAAACTAATCAACGCAGGGAAATTCTGTCAGCCCATTGGTTCAAGTAAGACCAACAGCAAGACCGACACATAATCTGTGGAGAAACTAGGAAGAAACTACATTCCTATAGAGCCTTTCATGACCCAAAGGGCTTTATAGCCAGTGAAGCAGATTTGAAGTGCAGTCACTGCAGGAAATGCTGCAGCCAATTCACGCACGTAAAGCTCCCAAAAACAGCTTTCAGATCAACGACCAGGTAATCCATTCTTGTATGGGTTGGGGGGTAAATATTGGCCGGGAAACCATGGACAACTCCGCTGCTCTCCTTCAAAATAGCGCCATCGATCTTTCATGCCCACCTGAGAGGGCAGGACCGGACCTCTGTTAAATGTCAGATCTGAAAGACAGCAGTGCCAACAGTGCAGCACTCCCTCAGTACTGCACTGCAGTGTCAGCCTAGATTTTGAGATCAAGTGTCTGGAGTGGAGCTTGAGCCCACAACCTTACATGCAAAGGTGAAAGGGTTACCCACTGAACCTCAATGTTTCCATTTTTCCTTCCCTCAGAAGCCAGTTCTGAGTGATTCCAGCACTTTCTGTTTTTGTTTCACTGGTGCTAATTGTTTGATTGAATGTTGTTACTAAACAGGAAGGAGAAAGGAAGGCCAGTTTTAAATTAAATTCCAGTCTCCTACTTGGTGCTGAGCAAACCCATGTCAAAAGGCCAAAATGTGAGGCATGCTGGGCCATGGTCTCAAAGTTGCCTGGCTATTCCCACTGCCCAGCATTTTCCCTGGGTCAGGTAATGGGGCGAGTTGTGACTCTATACACACACTTAAAGGGACGTTGGGTTTACAATTTAAGTCCCTGCTGAAAATTCAAGTTTCCCTTCCCAATGTATTTTCCCCAAGGATGGCGTGTTCCTGAAACCTGTGTGGATTCTGCCAGGCAAGTCAGTTCCTGAAACTTGGGGGAAGCCTGCTCTGGAGCTGGGAACATATAGACAGGTAGGTTTAAAAGGTCTTACCAATTGCCTCTCATATTCTCCACACCCTTCCGTGTCCCCCCATATCCACCATGCTCCCCCCCACCCCATGCCCCGATATCCCCTCCATACCTGTTTGCTTCCCCCATTCCATGCTCTTTCCATTACTCCCATGCACTTTCAATACCCTCCATGTATCCACCATGTCCACTCTTCCAGGATCCACTGTGGACAGAACCAATGAACCATATAATAATACTGGAAAGTCTTTGAAATATCCTGAAACTCACAAAATAAACAAACAGGTTTTGAAGATCTCCTTTGAGAAAAGTGTTCCACTTACAACCTCATACTATCAATGAAAAAAGCTTTAGGCCTCTTAACATCTCCTAATCTTGTTCAAATAAACAAACAGACATTGAAAAGCCACTTTAAAGAAAGAAAACTTATTACAACCTCATAAAACTGAAATCAAATAAAGATAGCACTCCCCTTCGCAACTGTTTGAACACTGCCTACAGGGCTGAGTGCACATTAGTCAGTCTTGGGGCTCAGCCAAACATTCAGAATGACGCCATCTGGCAATTGTATCAACAGGAGCAGATTGAACAGACGGCCACACTCTAGCCCAACCCCGATTGCTAGAGGCCAAAATCTCATAGGAGTTCCCTGACTTTCAGAAGTCATGAACGCAACACTAGGAAATGGCCCGACTTTAAGGGGAAAGTCTAGCCTTTTATATCCAACTGAAGCCTTTAAACTCCTATCAACAGATTGATCATCTGTCCTTTTCAGCTTATGTGTTCCTTCACTGTGTATAAGGCAGTTCAGTAAATCCAGTGCACAGAGTCAATGGAATATAGGCCTGATGCTGATTTGTGTGACAGCTAGCTGACCTCTTGGATAAAGAATTGTAAAAAAAATAAACTGAATAAGCCCAGATTCTGTTTTCACTTCTGACTTTGAATGTCACAATTTAGTGCATTTGGATTAACGTAAACTCAAGTTTTTAAGTTCCATTCATACCAGTTCAATCAAATTATTTCTAGGTTTTACAAGAGAATTGACATGTAAAACATGGTTCCCACCGACCCAATGTCCTGCAACTGGTCTTCTGTCCAATTTTGTGTCTTTACCACACTTCACTTAAGCCATCTACTTAACATAAAGTCCAAATTCAAATAAAGTGGTAGGTCCTTTGTTGGCTCGCTGACTAAGTATTGCACTATGACCCATTCCAGAGACTTGAATGCCAAAGATTTATGCTGACGCACCAGTGCAGTACTGAGGGAGTGCTGCACCATCGGAGGTGCTTTCTTTCAGCTGAGACGTTAAGCGGCGGCCCTGGCTGCCCTCTCAGGTGGATGTATAAGGTCCCATAGCACAGTTTCAAAGAAGAGGCAGGGTATTTACGCCAGTATCCTGGCCAATGCTTACCCCTCAATCACCAAAGCTGAAAAACAGATTATCATATTGCTTTTATGTGGGAACTTGCTGTGTACAAAATAGCTGTCGAGTTTTTATAATAAAACATTGACCACATTTCAAAAGCACTTCATTTGCTGTAGAGCACAATGGGATATCCTGAAGACACGATAGGTGCTATATAAATGCAAGTCGTTCATTCTTATCTTTCTCTGTTAGAGAAGACAAGATGCCAGTGTTCAAATCCCCATTTAGGCTGAGTTGGTTAATCTCAACCAGGAAGTAGTTGGAGTATTCCAATTTACCTGAGGAAGGAAATATCAAGCAATATTCCCATTGAGGATACAGAGGAGCCCCACTGGAATACGGACAAATGTGAATGATATGGGCCAGAATGTAAAGACTCACTTGGTGAAGAAATCTGCCAACATACGCACTTTAACAATGGTCATTTGGGTGAGGTAACATAAGTCATAGAGTCGTAGAGTTCTACAGCACAGAGAAAGGTCCTTCGGCCCATCGAGTCTGCACCGTCAAACAAGTATCTAACTATTCTAATCCTATTTTCCAGCACTAGGCCCATAGTCTTGTATGCCATGGCATCGCAAATGCACATCCAAATACTTTCAGGCAGCGAGTTCCAGATTCACACCACTATTGGGTGAAATATTCTTCCTCACATCCCCTCTAAATTTCCTGCCCCTTACCTTAAATCTATGCCCCCTGGTTATTGATCCCTCCACCAAGGGAAAAAGTTCCTTCCTGTCTACCCTATCTATGCCCCTCATAATTTTATACACCTCAATCATGTCCCCCCTCAATAACCTCTGCTCCAGGGAAAATAACCCCAGTCTATCCAATCTCTCCTCATAACTAAAACTCTCCAGTCCAGGCAACATCCTGGTAAATCTCCTCTGAGAGATCCAGTGAAACCACATCCTTCCTATAATGCGGATTCCAGAACTGCAGGTGATAATCTAACTGTGGCCTAACCAGCGTTTTATACAGTTCCAGCATAACCTTCCTGTTCTTACATTCTAGGCCTCGGCTAATAAAGGCAAGTATCCCATATGCCTTCTTAACCACCTTATCTACCTGTCCCGCTACCTTACGGGGCCGGTGGACATGGACACCAAGGTCTCTCTGATCCACTGTACTTCCCAAGGTCGTACCTTTCATCGTGTATTCCCGTGCCTTGTTTATCTTGCCCAAGTGCATCACCTCACACTTATCCGGATTAAGTTCCGTTTGCCACTGATCAGCCCATCTGACCAGCCGGTCTATATCCTCCTGTAATCTAAGGCTATCCTCCTCACTATTTACCACCCCACCAATTCTTTGATTAACAAGGAGCTGAAATGTTATTGGGGGGAGGCGGGAATGTGGGGTTGAGGTTACAATCAGATCAGCCATGACCTTATTGAATGACGGAGCAGGTTCGAGGGGCCCAGATGCCTTATTCCTGCTAATTCCCAAATCAAGCAGCCGGAGCCCGGAATGAGCGGGACCGGAGCTGGGCTCACATTTCAGTTTCATTTTTCCTCCAAATTTTCTGCACGTCCTCCCCACCACCCCGTTCTTCTGCCCCCTCACTCCGGGTCCCCGCTCCAACACCCGGTCCCCTTTCCGTTTTTCACCGAGGGACCCACATCCATTCCCCCCGGATTAAGAGTTGAATCCCGGTGAAGATAAAGGAAAGTTTCCCCCAGATCCCCTCCCTCACCCCCGGGTGTGAGACACTGACAGTACCTGCAGCTCCTTTCCATCCATTCCCCGAGAGAGGGATCCCACATAAGACTTGCTCCAACCAAAAAACCAAAGAAAAAGACTTCATCCCATTGCCTCGTAAGCACATCTAGGGAGTGTTGGGACCCTTGCTTTTCCTGGTATATTTTACTGACATAGGCCTTCGTGTACAGGGCACAATTTCAAAATTTGTGGATGGTATGAAACTTGGAAGCAATGTGAACTGCGAGGAGGATAGCGTAGAACTTCAAAAGGACATAGACAAGTTGGTGGAATGGGTGGGCAAGTGGCAGATGAAATTCAATTGGAGGAATGTGAAGTAATTTGGAAGAACATGGAGACACAATACAAAATAAAGGGTACAACTCTGCAGGAGCAGAGGGACCTGGGTGTATATGTGCATAAGTCATTGAAGGTGGCAAGACAGGTTGAGAGTCTGGTTAATAAAGCATACAGTGTCCTGGGCTTTATTAATATCGGCATGTTGTGACTGTTTTCCTTGAAGAAAAGAAGGCTGAGAAGAGATCTGATTGAGGTTTTTTTTAATTCACTCACAGGATGTGGACTTCGCTGGCTGGGCTAGTATTTATTGCCCATCCCTAGTGCCCTTGAGAAGGTGATGGTGAGCTGCCTTCCTGAACCGCTGCAGTCCATGTGGTGTAGGTACACCCACAGTGCTGTTAGGGAGGGAGTTCCAGGATTTTGACCCAGCGACAGTGAAGGAACGGCGATATATTTCCAAGTCAGGATGGTGAGTGACTTGGGGGGAACTTCCAGGTGGTGATGTTCCCATCTATCTGCTGCCCTTGTCCTCCTAGATGGTAGTGGTCGTGGGTTTGTTAAGGTGCTGTCAAAGGAGCCTTGGTGAATTCCTGCAGTGCATCTTGTAGATGGTACACACTGCTGCTGCTTTGCGTCGGTGGTGGAGGGAGTGAATGTTTGTGGATGGGGTGCCAATCAAGTGGGCTACTTTGTCCTGGATGGTGTCAAACTTCTTGAGTATTGTTGGAGCTGCACTCATTCAAGTAAGTGGAGAGTATTCCATCACATTCCTGACTTCTGCCTTGTAGGTGCTGGATAGGTTTTGGGGAGCCAAGAGGTGAGTTACTCATTGCAGGGTTACTAGCCTCTGACCTGCTCTTGTAGCCACAGTATTTATATGGCTAGTCCATTTCAGTTTCTGGTCATGGTAACCCCCAGGATGTCGATAGTAGGGGATTCAGTGATGGTAATGAGTGTCAAGGGACGATGGTTAGATTCTCTCTTGTTGGAGATGGTCGTTGCCTGGTACTTGTGTGGTGCCAATGTTACTTGTCACTTGTCACCCCAAGCACAGATATAATCCAGGTCTTGCTGCATTTGGACATGGACTGCTTCAGTATCTGAGGAGTTGCGAATGATGCTGAACATTATGCAATCATCAGCGAAAATCCTCACTTCTGACCTTATGATGGAAGGAAGGTCATTGATGAAGCAGCTGAAGATGGTTGGGCCGAGGACACTACCCTGAGGAACTCCTGCAGTGATGTCCTGTAGCTGAGATGATTGACCTCCAACAACCATAACCATCTTCCTTTGTGCTAGGTAGGACTCCAACCAACGAGAGTTTTCACCCTGATTCCCATTGACTCCAGTTTTGCTAGGGCTCTTTAATGCTACGCTTGGTCAAACGATGCCTTGATGTCAAGGGCAATCATTCTCATCTCACCTCTGGAGTTCAGCTCTTTTGTCTATGTTTGAACCAAGGCTGGAATGAGGTTAGGAGCTGAGTGGCCCTGGCGGAACCCAAACTGGGCGTCAATGAGCAGGTTATTGTTAAGCAAGAGCCACTTGATAGCACTGTTGATGATCCCTTTCATTTCATTACTGATGATGGAGGGCAGACTGATGGGGCGGTAATTGGCCGGGTTGGATTTGTCCTGCTTTTAGTGAACAGGACATACCTAGGCAATTTTCCACATAGCCGGGTAGATGCCAGTGTTGTAGCTGAACTGGACCAGCTTGGCTAGGGGCACAGCAAGTTCTGGAGCACAAGTATTCAGTACAATTGCTGGGATATTGTCAGGCCCCATAGCCTTTGCAGTATCCAGTGCCTTCACCCATTTCTTTATATCATATGGTGTGATTCGAATTGGCTGAAGACTGACATCTGAGATGCTGGGGACCTCCGGAGGAGGCCGAGATGGATCATCCACTTGGCACTTGTAGCAGATGCTTCAGCCTTATCTTTTGCATTGATATGCTGGGCTCCTCCATCATTAAGAATGGGGATATTTGTGGAGACTCCTTCTCCAGTGAGTTGTTTAGTTGTCCTCCACCATTCACGACTGGATGTGGCAGGACTGCAAAGCTTAGATCTTATCCGTTGGTTGTGGAATCGCTTAGCTCTGTCTATCACTTGCTGTTTGGCACACAAATAGTCCTGTGTTATAGCTTCACCAGGTTTATACCTTATTTTTAGGTATGTCTGGTGCAGCTCCTGGCATGCCCTCCTGCACTCTTCATTGTACCAGGGTGGATCCCCTGGCTTGATGGTAATGGTAGAGGTGGGGGGGGATATGCCAGGCTATGAGGTTACAGATTGTGTTTGAGTACAATTCTGCTGCTGCTGATGGCCCACGGTGCCTCATGGATGCCCAGTCTTGAGTTGCTAGATCTGTTAGAAATCTATCCCATTTAGCACAGTGGTTGTGCCACAAAACACGATGGAGGGTATCCTCAATGTGAAGGTGGGACTTCATCTCCACAACGACTATGTGGTGGTCACTCCTACTGTTACCTTCATGGACAGTTACATCTGCGGCAGGCAGGTTGGTGAGGATGAGGTGAAGTATGTTTTTCCCTCTTGTTGGTTCCCTCACCACCTGCCGCGGATCCAGTTTAGCAGCTGTGTCCTTTAGGACTCGGCCAGTATTGGTGCTACCGAGCCACTCTTGGTGATGGACATTGAAGTCCCCCACCCAGAGTGCATTCTGCATCCTTGCCACTGTCAGTGCTTCCTCCAAGTGATGTTTAACATGGAGGAGCACTGATTCATCAGCTGAGGGAGGGCAGTACATGGTAATCAGCAGGAGATTTCCTTGCCCATGTTTGACCTGATGCCATGAGACTTCATGGGGTCCAGACTCAATGTTGAGAACTCACAGAGCAACTCTCCCTCCCATTGTATACCACTGTGCAGCCTCTGCTTGGCCTGTCCTGCTGGTGGGACAGGACATACCCAGGGATGGCGATGGACATTACCTGTAAGATATGAGACAGCTGTCCCAATTTTGGCACTAACCCCCAGATGTTAGTAAGGGGGACTTTGCAGGGTCGACAGGGTTGAGATTGGCGCTGTCGTTTCCGGTGCCTAGGTTGATGCCAGTTTCATTCCTTTTTTGAGACTTGTAGCTGTTTAATACAACGGAGTGAGTGGCTTGCTGGACCATTTCAGAGGGCATTTAAAAGTCAACCACACTGCTGTGGGTCAATGTAGGCCAGACCAGGTAAGGACAGCAGATTTCCTTCCCTAAAGGGCATTGGGTCCAGATGGTTTTTACAACAATTGACATTGGTTAATTCCAGATTTTTATTGAATTCAAATTCTACCATCTGCTGTGGTGGGATTCAAACCTAGTTGCCCAGAGCATTACCCTGGGTCTCTGAAATACTAATTCAGTGACAATCCCACTATGCCATCACCTCACAAGGGATCAGGACAGATTAGATAAGGAGCAACTGCTCCCACTCGGGAATGGATTGAGAACATGAGGGCACAGATTTAAAGTACTTGGCAAAAGAAGCTTAATTGGTACGAGAAAAAAATTCACGCAACAAGTGGTTAAGTTTTGGAATGCAGTGCCTGAGTGTTGCGGTGGAGGCAGATTCAATCAATGCATTCAAAGGGGTATTAGACAAAGGAAGAACGTGCAGGGTTATAGGGAGGTGGCAAGAAAAGAGCACTGAGTGAATTGCTCATTCGGAGAGCCTGTGCAGACATGATAGGCCAAATGGCCTCCTTCTGCGCTGTAACAATTCTGCAATCCTGTGATTCTGTGAGGGAGTATTCTGATAGAACGCACTGAGCAAGCTATTAGAGACAGGCTAGAGGAAGACTACCCATTAAATCCCAGAAAGAGCAATGCCTGCAGAGCCAGGAATTGCAGACAGAAATCAAAGCGCTGAATTGAATACTTCCAAAGCACAAACACAAACAGAAATGTATTTTTTGGTCAATGTCTTATTACTCCCACAAGTTTTTTGCAATATAGAAAGGAAGGGAGAAGTTGAATTTATATAGCACCTTATCACATCTTCAGAATATCTCAAAGTACTTTCTCAGCCAATGAATTACTAATGAACTGCGGCCAATTGACACATAGCAAGATTACACAAGGAACGAATGAACTGAATGATCACCAGGAAAGACTGAACAGACTCACGCTCTTTTATCCAGAAAAGAGAAAGTTGTAGCTAGAGTACGAGATGGTTTTTTAGTATGTCAAGGCACCAACTAGGGAATAAGCTATTCCAGATTTGGTATTGTGCAACTAGAAGGGTTTAATTAATAACCTTGTTGTGAGGGGTTCTTTAGAGAACAGTGACCATAACATGACTGAATTCTTTACTAGGATGGAAAGTGAAGTAGTCTGATCTTAACAAGGTATGAGGCATGAGTTGGCTAAGATAGATTGGGGAACATTGAAAGGCATTAAATGGTGGATAGACAATGGCTAATATGTAAGGAACAAATGTATCCATTGCAACAGTTATACATTTCTTTCTGGCGTAAAAACACAACAGGAAAAGTGGCTCAACCATGGGTAACAAAAAAATTAAGGGTAGTATCAGATCCAAAGAGGAGTCATATAAAGTTGCTAGAAAAAGTAGCAAGCCTGAGGATTGGGAGCAGTTTAGAATTCAGCAAAGGAGGACCAAGAGACTGATTAAGAGGGGAAAAAAATACAGTATGAGAGTAAACTTGCACAAAACATAAAAGCAGGCTGTAAAAGCTTTCATAAATAAGTATGTAAAAAGAAAAAGATTAGTGAAGACAAATGTAGGTTCCTTACAGTCTGAAACAGGATGATTTATAATAGGAAACAAGGAAATGGCAGAGCAATTAAACAATTACTTTAGGTATGTTTTCACAGAGGAAGATACAAATAATTTCGCAGAAATACTAGGGAACCAAAGGTTTAGTGAGAAGGAGGAATTGAAGGAAATTAGTATTACTAAAACAATAGTGCTGGAGAAATTATTGGAACTGAAAGCCGATAAATCCCCAGGCCTGATAATCTATATCCCAGGGTACTAAAGGAGGTGGCCACAGAAACAGTGGATGTGTTGGTTGTCATCTTCCAAAATTCTGTAGATTCTGGAACAGTCCCAGCAGATTGGAGGGTAGCACATGTAACCTCACTATTTAAAAAGGAGACAGGGAGAAAACAGGGAATTACAGACCGTTTAGCCTAACCTCAGTAGTAGGGAAAATGTTAGAGTCTATTTTCTGGACGTGATAACAGGGCACTTAAAAATATCAACAGGATTAGACAAAGTCATCATGGGTTGATGAAAGGGAAATCATGTTTGACAAACCTACTGGAGTTTTTTTGAGGAAGTATCCAGGGAATAGATAAGGGAGAACCAGTGGGTGTGCTGTATTTTGATTTTCAGAAAGCTTTTGTTAAAGTCCCACATAAGAGGTTAGTGTGTAAAATTAAAGCACATGGGATTGAGGGTAATATATTGGCATGGATTGAGAATTGGTTAACAGACAGGAAACAGAGTAGGAATAAATGGGGTTTTTTTGGAATGGCAGGCAGTGACTAGTGGGTTACCGCAGGGATCAGTGCTTGGGGCCCCAGCAATTCACAATATATATCAATGATTTGGATGAGGGAACCAAATGTAATATTTCCAAGTTTGCTGATGACATGAAACTTGGTGGGAATGTAAACAATGAGGAGGGTGTTAAGAGGCTTCAAGGCAATTTAGACAGGTTGAGTGAGTGGGCAAATACATGGCAGATGCAGTATAGCGTGGACAATTGTGAAGGCATCTATTCGGTAGGAAGAACAGAATGACAGATTATTATTTAAGTGGTGATAGATTGAGAAAAGTTGATGTACAAAGGGAACTGGGTGTCCTTGTACACCAATCACTGAAAGCAAGCATGCAGGTGCAGCAAGCAGTTAAGTTGGCAAATGGTATGTTGGCCTTCATTGTGAGAGGACTTGAGTACAGGAGCCAGGATGTCTTACTGCAGCTGTACAGGGCCTTGGTGAGACCACACCTGGAGTATTGTGTGCAGTTTTAGTCTCCTTGCCTAAGAAAGGAAATACTTGCCATAGAGAGAGTACAGCGAAGGTTCACAGACTGATTCCTGGGATGGCAGGATTGTCGTATGAGGAGAGATTGGGCCAAATAGGCCTATATTCACCGGTGTTTAGTAGGATGAGAGGGCATCTCATCGAAAGCATATAAAATTCTGACAGGGTTGGACAGACTGGATTCAGGGATGATGTTTCCTGTGGCTGGGGGTCTAGAACAAGGGGTCACAGTCTCAGGATACGGGGTAGGTCAGTTAGGACTGAGATGAGGAGAAACTTCTTCACTCAGAGGATGGTGAACCTGTGGAATTCTCTACCACAGGAGGCTGTGGAGGCCAAGTCACTGAATATATTTAAGAAGGAAATAGACAGATTTCTGGACTCTAAAGGCATCAAGGGGAATGGGCAGGGGTATGGTTTTGAGATAGAGGGAATGGGCAGGGGTATGGTTTTGAGATAGAGGATCGGCCATGATCATGTTTGATAGTGGAGCAGGCTTAACAGGCCAAATGGCCTACTCCTGCTCCTATCTTCTGTTTCTATGTGTGAAATTTTCCATGCCCCTGGTGTCAGGCATGATCGGTGGCTTGAGCGGACAATATGGCATGATCGGTTTTACGACAGAGGGAAACCAGTTCCTGATCGTAGCAAGCTGCATTTCCTGCCATCAGACATCAGGAACATCATTGTAATACATCAGCATATCATTATCAGGCCAGCCCACCGGAATTGTCCCCCACTGCTGGATCGTTCATCCAAGTCAGCGGGAAAGCACACCAACAGCACATAAACGGCCTGCACTTTGAGGGGAACTTGGAGGTGGGTACACAGTAACTTTGTGCAGCACTCACCAGGGTCACCTGTTGGACTTCAAGCTTGAGGGACGCTGGGGGGTCAGGGTTAAGGGCAGCCCTGCTGTTGAGGTGGCTTGTGGGGGGGTGTGGGGCAAGGGCCTGCTATTGAATCTAGTGCACAAGCATTCGGGGTTGGCGGGGTGGGGTGGGGGTGGTGGATAGGGTGGAAAAGGAAAGTGGCCACGAACTTGGAAAACCTGAAAAAGTCACCATTCCTCTGCAGTTCAGACAGTTCAGGCGCAGCCATTGATATGATTGGAGCTGGGCTTCTAGCTTATCTGCCCACTCAAGCAATGCAGAGGCATCAAAGCACCACCAAGCGCTCCAAAGATTTTCCCCACCCCAAACCTCCCCCCAGACACAGACTGCAAAGTAGTGAATGTTTTAGTGGACTACAGAACAGTTGGACGACTGCACACGAACAATCTCCTCGCTAAATGTGGCCCTGGAGCAGTCACTGCTGGAGATGCTCACAGCCCCTTGCAATGTCAGCATCCTAGTTTGGCCCAGTCTCCCCGATGGTTCAAGCTCACAGCGCAGCCTTGCAGCGTGGGTTAGGAGAGTGGCGGTGTCTGAACCGAGAGCACAGCATGCAGTCCTGTGGACAAATCTGCTGCCAGGGGTGGAGTGGGGTGGAGGTGGGTGGGGTTTCGGGCAGCCATGCAGCGCATTAACCTCTGGCCATCCAAGTGGTGGCCAGCACTCTCCGGGAAGTGTTAAGGGGCCTTCACACTTAACCAGGACAGGTTATCAGTTCACCCATGCTAACCACGTGTCTCTCTCTCTTTCATCCTGCAGGAGGAGTACATCAGGATCATGGAGGCTGGTGAACTAGTGAACTGCCTGATGGCCTATAGAAAGCGAAGACGACAGAGGGGAGAGCGACTGAGGCTCCTGGCTGCGCAGAGGCGACACTCAGGATCTATAGAAGCTGCCTGTCATTCCTGCAGATGACTGAGAACCAGTATCTCTGGAGACTGTTCATGTCTAGGGAACTGGTCGGTCAGCTCTGCCAGCTACTGCAGGATTTGGCGTCATGGGGACATGGAGGGCATCCATTGCCAGTGGCTGTGAAAGTGACTGCGACGCTCAATTTCTACGCCAGTGGCTCCTTTCAGGGCTCCACAGGTGACCTCTGTGGGATCTCACAAGCCTCCACCCACAAATGCATCCACAAGATCACGAGCGCCATCTTTGTGAGGGCCACACAGCTTTGTGCATTTCTCCGGGGACCATGACAGCCAGGATGCGAGAGCGATTGGATTCACCCAGATCTCAGGTTTCTCACAGGTTCAGGGTGCTATTGACTGCACTGATGTGACGCTCAGATCTCCAGTGCAACACACGGTGGACTACATCAACCACAAGGGATTCCATTCGCTGAATGTGCAGCTGGTGTGCGACCACCAGAAATGCGTCCTGCAGCTGTGCGCATGATTTCCAGGGAGCATGCACGACGCCTACATCCTGAGTCGTTAAAGATCCCTGGAGCCTTCCAGGGTCCATAGAAGCTTCAGGGATGGTTCCCAGGGACAAGGACTACCCACAGAGGAAGTGGCTGATGACACCCGTGCAGCAGCCTGAGACTGCAGCAGAGCGACGCTATAATGAGGCTCATGCTGCAGCTCCCAACTTGGTGAAGCAGACCATCGGGATGCTGAAGATGAGGTTCCAGTGCCTGGACCAGTCTGGTGGAGCCCTGTAATACAGTCCACAAAGGGTGTCACGCATCATCGTCACCTACTGTGCCCTTTACAATCTGGCGTTCCAACAGGGAAAGGAGCTGGTTGAGGAGGAGATGGAGGAGCTATACATCTTCTCCTATGAGGAGGACGCCAATGGGGATGATGGTGAGGAGGTCCTTGGAGGCGGCGATGAAAGGGATGAGGCCCTTGCACTGTCTAGACGAGGCAGGCTCGCTCGGGAGGCCCTCATAGTTGCTAGATTTGTGGAGGATGATGACGACATGCAGTGAGGTCACCCCATAGATCGTCACATCACATCTGTGAACATTTGACTCCAGTCTGGCTTATGGCAATGCACATACCCTCTGTGATAATGCTCCTGTCATGGAGATGCAGTGGAGGCCTTAATAGACACTCGGTTGCAGGAGGATGATGATGACATGCAGTGAGGACACTCCATAGATCTTCACACAGCCTCTCAGAATGTCTGTCTCCTGTCTGGCCGAGGGCAGATTGCTTGCGCTCTGTGATCAGGGTCATATCATAGAGACACAGCCATGAAACTTTAGAAGGGTCTGATCCTTTGTCCTTCAAGAGCACAATATCACTGGTCACAGGTGCTGAGGAGATGGGGGCCAGCCTTAGAGGTGCTGAGAGCACACAGAGAGAATAATGGAACTTTGTGGTGCCTGCCCACTACATTCTGTCAGCACTGACCAGCACTGCCGAGGTGCAGGAATCAGTAATGTGTCCAGGGAGTGAGAGGCTGGACCATCACTTTGGTCTGAAAGCTGCACAAAGCACAGGCAAGAGGCCCTGGACTGAGACACCTGCCTTTATTTGGTGCAGAAAGGTTTCACATCTGAGTGTCTCCATCATTGGTGGCTCTGTCTTCATATGCCTAGACCTTAAGCTCTGGAAATTCTCTCCCTACACCTCTCTGTCTCTCTTCTCCTTTAAGACACTCCTTAAAACCTACCATTTTAACCAAACTATTGGTCACCTGCCTTAATATCATCTTATGTGGCTCAGTTTGACTGAAAACACTCCTGTGAAATACCTTTTGAAGTTTAATTAAGTGAAACGTGCTATGTAAAGATGTAATTTGTTAGTTGTTAATAGTAAGTTGTTACTGATATTTAATAAAAACTTAACAAAGCAGAATTTTCTACTCAAGATACCTTAGACAATGGGCCTCAGAGTAATGCACAAGATTTCCTTCCATGCAGTAGTCTCAGTTCCCTATATTCAGTGTGATCGCTAATGCTGCGGTAAAGTTACTGCTTTCATGTGTTTGGATATTTGCCAAGTTTTACATTATCATCACACAGAACAAAAATCACACATTCTGGCCTCTGACTATGGAAACACTTGTGTCCGGTCTTTCCATGGAGCTGCTCCAAACCCAAAACATTTATGTTATGATTGGAGGGCAACTACATAACCATATTATTAAAAGAGGGATTATAGCAAAATGAGTTACTACTACAGTTAGTGCTGATACAGATTCCAAAAAAACAACCAGAGCACATGTTCAGCAACTACCTGTCAATATATGTGTGCAGTACCAACCATCATGTGGAGTGCAAACAGTCAAGAATCAGCAAAGGTTCTTGTAAATAAACAACAAATACTTGAATTTACATGGTGCCTTTAATGTAGTGTCATGTCCAGTACAGGCATGTCATATTACGAACTTTCAGTCAAGACCTTTAAAAATTGGACATAAACAAGGTGTTATGATGGCTGCCATAAATTATGTGACTTGGCATTTGGACTGCAGACACTATCAAGTCTCCAGTGGATGCCTAATTAAATATCAACATGGATTTTCTGGGATTGGTTCTTCTACCGTGGACTCTAGACATGGGATTTCATTCTTAGACATACTCAGGTATCTGCTTAACATCTGTTTACGAATACTACATCTAAACAGGTTACAGGGTAGGCACGTTGCACCTAGGCATGATTCCAACCTCTGTCTCTCAAGTCTAACACATGACTAACTGATGTCAGTAATACATCATCATATATGTCGTACATTAGCATATTCCATCTGTTAACCCCTTATACTATGATTAGGTGAGGGTACCTCACACCCCTTTGTGGAATTCACACATCTCATTGTTTAAGGATGGGCCAACACCTGGTCAAAGGGGAAGATCAAAATTCAACTTCCCATGGTATCACTAGGTTGGGTGAGCCTCAGAAGTGTTAACCCAGCAGTCATGTGATTGAAACTGGTTTCAGGGATTGCTCCCTTATCACCCCAGCACCTAGCAGACCCAGCAGGTCCATTGATCATAAGCCAGTCTGAGAACCAGACTCTGAAACTAGCTACAAGTCATTAAGCAGCCAAAGTACTTAACCAGTTTCAGTTTCAAAGTTCACCTGAGAACCAACCTCCTAGATATTCAACTGCAAGAAACCTTGCAACTTGCTGTGAACCCTTCATTTCACAAGACCCTCACTTCAACTTTAAATCATCAAATCTTTTCCAGAAATGACAAGCCTGCCACCTGGGAGACTAGAAATTGTAACAGTAATTAACAGTAATCTGTAAAAGTGCACTATCTTTATCTGCTTCAAATCAGAGTGTGTGAGTGTGTGTGTATATGTGTGGGTGTGATTTAGTTAAGTTGCGTGGAGAGTAATAGGAGACAGGTTGTCTGGGGGGGTTAAAACATGAAAAGGATAGAGGTGTTAGGTTTGAGTTACAGGTAAACAGATTGGATCTAACAGTTGCATTTTTAGATAAGTTGAGAGTTTATTTAAATATCAAAGGGGAGTCAGAAGTGTCAAGAAACATTTTTGTATATTGCGGGAGTTCCATAGATAAAGAGAAGCAGGGATATTATATCTTACGGGCCCGAAAGCAAAGACAAGATGGAAACATGAAAGCTCTTATATTTGGAAGGATTTGAGTTTCAATGATGTGTCAAAACAATGGAATCTGAGATAAAAGGAAAAAAATGTATTTTAGAGTTGCTGTGGGGAGCTGTTTGAGCTGCGTTGGCTGCAGCTAAGCTGTTGAGCTGGAGCTGTGAGCTATAGCAGCTGGATCTATGGCTGAGGGAGGATGCAGTTTGAATCAACCATCCAGTCAAGCCAGAAAAGCCTTGGGCTGCAAAAAGCAGTTTTATTCTGAAGTTTGGATTTTCACAGCACATTGGTAGAGAATTACAGATCATGTGGCATGTTTTTATTGAAGCTACAGCAGTTTGCCTTGTGTAATATTACTGGAATTTTTATAGTTAAACATTTATAGGGGAATGTTGTTTAGAAGGTGTTCACTTGTGGGTCTGACCAAATAGAAAGTCTTTTTGGGAGAATATTTTGTAAGACTAAGTTTAACTGTGTATCTGTAATCGTATGTGCTTAAGTTCTTTTTTATTCTTGTTAATAAAACTTTTAATTTTAATTTTTAAAATCCCAGAAGTGTTACTGGACTTCTTACTGCTGAAGTCATTCGTCCCCTTCTCATTTTCAGAATATGGTCCATAAGCCAAGTTTCCCTCTGGAACTTGGTTTGTGCAGCAATTAACGTTGGCTGTGGTCAAAACAATACTCCAAGAGTGAGAAACAACACCCCTCTTATCATACAAAACATACTGATTACAGGCAGTAGGATAGAAAATACGTTCTGTCAGTGAAAGTGGTAAGACATCCCAACACGCTTCAGAGGACTATTGTCAAAGTAAAAAATTGACACCAAGCCACATAAGATACGTCACCAAAAAATTGGCCTATAGGTTTCAAGAAACGTCAAGAAAAAGAGTGAGCTAGAGAGACAGAGACGTTTAGGGAGGGAATTGCAGAGCTTAGGGTCTAAGCAGCTGAATGCAAGGCCACCAATGATGGAAAGATTAAAATTGGGGATCTGCAAGAGGTCAAAACTGTATATCCTGAAGGGCCGTAGGGCTGGAGGATAATATGGAGCTAGGGAAAGGCAAGGCCACAAGGGGATTTGAAACCAAAGAAAAAAGATGCGAAATCAAGCTGTCACCAGGCCAGGAGTTAATGTAGGTCAGCGAGCACAGGAGTGATGGGTGAACGGAACTTAGTGTGAGTCAGGATACGGCCAGCAGGGTCATGGATGAGCTGCAGCTTATAAAGGGTGCAAAACAGGAAGCCAGAATTGATAGCATTGAGATAGTGAAGTGTTTTTGTTTGAAGTTATGCCTGACTCTGCCTCTGAATAATTGAATGAACGAAGAAGGTAAAACAGATATAGACAGTGCAATTTAAGATCCCTGATCATGTTCAATTTACCAGCATATACATTATTGCTTTAAAGAAGAGTACATAATGGAGGTAAAACCAAACCAACAGAACCCAAATGGATATATTCATGGACACCGTAACAAAATGTATGGTGACTGGATGTGAAGGTTGTTTTTCATTGACTGTCTCAATACTTCTGGAACTGGCAAACAATTCAACTGGATGGACTCAATTAACATTCTGTTTACTTCTTACATTCCGGAAACACTGGGTGGGATCTTCCGGTCCCTTCAGCAGCCAGAAGCTTGAAGGGTGGGCGGGGGGCTTAATTTGTCGTGGGGCCAAAAAACAGTTTCCTGCCGATGGGATGAACTGTAAGAATTCTGCTCTCAGGGCTTTAAAGGTGGGTTAAAGGCGGGTCGAGCTACGCGATGAACAATGTCAGGAAGCCCTTTCGCATGCATTAGCATGTCAAGCATGCTCATTAAAAGGCCACTCCGCTGGAAATAAACACCCCCTCCAAATTAAGTTCTCCGCCAGCGAGAAATTAGAATGTTCACTTTTACGACTGTGTGTAAGTGACATGCACCTTTTGAGATAGACTTCATCCATGATTAACAGTGAGTTGCCACTGCGTTGTCCTCTTTGGGGAGCATCTGTAAACGCCAGCCTACGTTTGAGAATGGGTGGTGGCAGTGGAGAATGACCAAAGGACGAAGGAAGGGAGGAAGGCTTAGGAGGGAAAGGTGGAGGAGTGGCCGGGCAAGGGTGGAACAGTTAGTGCAGGTTTCCAGGGAGGGATAGTGCAGGCTGTCTGGGGAGAGATGGTGAGGGTTGTCTGGGAGGGATAGTGCAGGCTGTCTGGGGAGAGATGGTGAGGGTTGTCTGGGAGGGATAGTGCAGGCTGTCTGGGGAGAGATGGTGAGGGTTGTCTGGGAGGGATAGTGCAGGCTGTCTGGGGAGAGATGGTGAGGGTTGTCTGGGAGGGATGGTGCAGGCTGTCTGGGGAGAGATGGTGAGGGTTGTCTGGGAGGGATAGTGCAGGCTGAGGTGAGGTGAGAGTGACTGCCCTGACATCAAGGCCGCATTTGACCGAGGGTGGCATCAAGGAGCCCTAGCAAAACTGGAGTCAATGGGAATCAGAGGGAAAACTCTCTGCATGTCGGAGTCATACCAAGTACAAAGGAAGATGGTTGTGGTTGTTGGAGGTCAGTCATCTCAGCTCCAGGACATCACTGCAGGAGTTCCTCAGGATAGTGTCCTAGGCCCAACCATCTTCAGGGGCTTCATCAATGACCTTCCTTCCATCATAAGGTCAGAAGTGGGGATGTTCACTGATGATTGCATAATGTTCGCACCATTTGTGATTCCTCAGATACTGAAGCAGTCCATGTCCAAATGCAGCAAGACCTGGATAATATCCAGGCTTGGGCTGACAAGTGGCAAGAAACATTCATACCACACAAGTGTCAGGCAATGACCATCTCCGACTAGAGAGAATCCAACCATCGCCCCTTAACATTCAATGTCATTATCATCACTGAATCTCCCACTATTAACATCCTGAGGGTTACCATTGACCAGCAACTGAACTGGACTAGCCATATAAATACTGTGGCTGCAAGAGCAGGTCAGAGTCTAGGAATCCTACGATGAGTAACTCACCTCCTGACTCCCCAAAGCCTGTCCACCATCTACAAGGCACAAGTCAGGAGTGTGATGGAATACTCCCTGCTTGCCTGGATGAATGCAGCTCCCACAATATCAAGAAACTTGACACCATCCGGGACAAAGCAGCCCACTTGATTGGCACCACACCCACAAACATTCACTCCCTCCACCACTGACGTAGCAGTGTGTACCATCTATAAGGTGCACTGCAGCAATTCATCAAGGCTCCTGATACAGCACCTTCCAAATCCACGACTACAACCATCTAGAAGGACAAGGGCAGTAGATAGATGTGAACATCACCACCTGGAAATTCCCCTCCAAGTCACTCAACATCCTGGCTTGGAAATATATCACCGTTCCTTCACTGTCACTGGGTCAAAATCCTGGAACTCCTTTCCTAACAGCACTGTGGGTGTACCTACACCACATGGACCGCAGCAGTTCAGGAAGGCAGCTCACCGCCACCTTCTCAAGGGCAACTAGGGATGGGTAATAAATGCTGGTCTAACCAGTGAAACCCACACCCCGAGAAAAATAAAAAATAGGCTGTCTGGGGAGGGATATTGCAGGCTGTCCAGGTGGGAGAGTGTGAGCTGTCCTGAGGAAGGAGAGTGTGGGCTGTCCCGGGGAGGGATAGTGCAGGCTGTCCGGGGAAGGATGGTGTGGGCTGTCCCAGGGATGGATAGCGCAAGCTGTCCGGGGAGGGATGGTGTGGGCTGACTGGGATCAAGAGGCTCATTCACTCAAGCGTGCATTAGTCATGCATTTGATTGGGCGAGGGGTTGTCTGGGTAATGATCGTGGTGGGGGAAGAATTTAAAGGGCAGTGCCGTGGATGGCAATATTTGGCTCCTGAGGGTTGAGATTAGAATACTGGAAAGTAGAGGGTGTGCTGACGGAGACAGAGGGAAGGGGGATCCGGTAGGCTGGCAGTGGCAGGATCAGTGTCGGATCCTGTGGAGTTTGATGAGGGCATTCAAAAGGTCAAGTTAAAAGGAGCCCTCAAGGAAGGGAGGGGTCAGAGTCAGAGTGGGTATCTTGGATGGTAAAGGGCTTGGGGGACAGCAGAGATAAAGACATAAAGTATTATAGAGTCAACGGTAACGGGGGGAGGTGCAAGTCAATGTGGTGTTGGCGAAGGAAGATGGGGAAACTTGGTGAGTGACAGGGGGAAGGCAGAAGGTGCTGGACCTTCATTGGTAAGGGATGCGAACCATTGTTTTACCTGTAATGTCACAATGTAATCTCACAGTGAAAGCCAGATCTCAAAGTGGGAGGAGGGTCTTCAATGGTGGGTGGAGTTACTGCTGTGCTTAGTGGGCCAACTAATGGGGCACCCGAATAATCATTCGTCAACTGGATGGAGAACCACACTCAGGAGCCTTCTCATTGCCATGGTCAAACCCTCAAGACAGCAGCAGCACTCCTCCATAACTCGTGGGTCTCATTACAGCATCATTGCAGCTAGGTCTGGAGCAGCAGTGAAGCTTGAGCTAAAGGCCATCTCTTTTACCGAGGCAGGTCAGGCTGCATTAGGAGAGGGAACTGGAGCTCCATAGTGGCTGGGTGGGGGATGGCTCTGATGTGCTGGGCTGGAACCTCGAGGTGTGTGGATAGATAATAACGGTGTATGAGGGGGTGGGTGTTAGGAATATGATGGCAACGGCAGGGTCTACTAAATGTGTCTTGAGGGTTTTGGAGGGCAGCTCAATAATGGCTGAGGGAGGGTGCGAAGACATGGCTTTCATGATCCCAGCCCAGGCAGCATTTCACTATGCACAAGGATGTCTGCATGAGAGGAGCATTCATCTCTGATCCTCAATGTAGTATAAAAGGGTGAGAAATGGGATATGCTAATGTATGATATGAATGATGATGTACTCCTGACATCAGTCAGGCATGTATTAGATCCTGGAGAGAGTAGTGGGAATCATGTCTAGGAGACTGTTTCGATGTACTACCAGTAAACAAGTGTTAAGCAGATACCAGAGTACGTCCACAGTCTGTCCAGTACCAAATCCCACGGCTAGAGTTCCAGGTAGAAGAACACACCTCAGAAAATGGTGGCAATGGTGGAGGCATCGAGGTAAAACAAAACATCAGTTTTGTCGAAGGAACCATACAGCGAGGAAGCCTTTGAAAGCAGCTCGATAAAAGGCTGGTGGAAGAAGGAGCCACATTGGAGAGAGGTAACAATGACTGTGCCTGGTAAGCAGTCCCTGCCCTTGCCCTGCCCGATTGACTGCCTCAGGGGCCTGCAATGGGAGTTATGGAAACACCATTTTCTCTGGTACCAAGCAGTATCAGGTCTTCATGAAAAGGAGCAAAAGCTTCAAGTTAGTTCCTCCCTTTTTGCAGTAGGTTCAGTAGCAGACGACATTCTTCTAAGGCAAGGGGTGCAAGAGTCCACTCCGGGCTTTGAGCCCATTCTTAAAGCCTCTGACCCCCATTTAAGCCCAAAATAAAATTTAGTCATTTTAACCCGTGCTTCCAACGACCTGAGAAATCAATTGAATTATTTCTAACTGACCTATATCGCCTAGCTAGATTTTGCGGATACGGGGGGGTGCTGAAGGATGAGCTAATTCGTGATCATATAGTCATTGGTGCCCGGGATGAAAGAATCTCCCACTTTCTTTATACCAAGGATGATCCTACGTTGGATCAAGTGGTCCAGTATGTGAGACAGTTCGAGCATAGAGCACTTAATCAGGCTATAATACGTGGCAACACTGAGGCTTCACATGACTCTGTAGATTGGGTAGGCCCACAGGCAATGGCCCCACCCATACAAAAGCGCACCAAGCCAAGCGAAAGGGCGGGAAACTCCACGCCGGCAGCCATTTTGAGATGCTTGTGTTGTGGTGCAAAAAGCCAACATAGACACCTGGGCTGTACGGTAGGGGGTGTGGAATGCTTCCAATGTAGCAAAACTGGTCATTTCGAGCTTCGCTGCAAATTCAGTCATTTTAATCGAAGTTGAAGACCAGAAAGTATTTATGAAACACATTCCATCCAAAAAAATGGAAAGTCAAGGAAAAGATGAAATTACAGAATTCTTAGGGGAAGTTGACATTCTTAATCCAGGGACTGGTCAGTTACAGTCCAAGTTCAAGGCTTTGCGACTACTTTTAAAATTGATACTGGGGCTGCTGTTAACATATTAGCAGGTGACCTTGACTAGCTTCAGCCGACAACCCTTCATCCATCAGACATCAAATTACAAAGTTCAGGCTGCATCGACCTTCCAATCAAAGGCTGGATTATTGCTCCTCTTCACTACAAGGGGCAACTGATCATTGATTCTCTCCGTTCTTCACAATCAAGGTACATCCTTATTGAGCGGTGATGATGGCGTACTTCTAGCAATCCTAGAAATTGTTGAAAAGTCCTCGTTGTCCAGGCTGTTCAGTCAGCCTGCAACCTACACTCTGCCTCCCAGCGATGCTGCTGAACTGTTGTCCTGTTCTGCACATGATGCAGAAGAAGGTTCACATGTCTCAGAGACATCTCCCCTAAAGGCCGAGAATACTGTGAGAGATTGAGACCCCCAGGACCGTGACTTGGGGAGGGAGAGAGTAGCAATTGGAGTTGGGTAGAATCTATAGTTGTAAAAAGGGGGTTACAGAAATACAATTTAATAGTTAAAGACATAGGGCGGAGTTTTTCCGTGTTCGCTGGCATCGGGCGCCTTCAGCAGCGTGAGTGGACAATATGGCAAGAGAGCCAAAAATCGGTTTCACGACGTTGTGAAACAATTTGCAATCATCTGCTCTACCTGTCAATGGCGGGCCACATTTCCCATTGTTGGACGTCGGGAACCTTGTTGTGATACATCTGCATATCATTATAAGCCCAGCTCGCCAGAATCATCCCCCCACGCTGGATTACCCAAGCACATCGGCGTGGCTGCACGCTGACGTGTTTGACAACTGCACATAAATGACCTGCATCTGGTGGGCTGCACTTCACTCGGGACTTCGAGGTTTGTTTGCCTACCTTGCTTTGGGCAGCACTCACAGTCATCAGCACCAGGCTCACAGGCAGCACCACATCACTTTTAGGGGGGGCTCACGAGCAGATCTCTACCTAACAGACTAGCCGCAAGTGGGAGGGTTTTTCAATGGCTGCAGGGCTCAGGCTTGCTTGGGGAAGGGGGAGAAGTGGCCTCAGGCGAGGGAAGAGGAAGCAGGGTGAGGGCTGTACTAGGGAAGGAGGGGGGGCACATGCTGATCTGTGCAAGTGGCCTCAAGATAGTGAGGGCTGAAGAGGCAGTCTCCAGAGGAGATGAGGCCAGAGGAAGATGTGAGGGTTTGTGTGAGAGAGTGAGTGGTGATGTCTCTTAAACTGGCAGCGAGTGAGATGCCAGTGAATGTGTGATGGGCTTGAGTGTGTGGGTTTAGTGCGGTGAGATGGTTGCCTTACCCTGGCTGCATGGACGAGATCCTTCATCCTCTGTACTGGATGGCCAACCTCTTCTGTGCAGCATTGGCACTGACCACCACTGCCATCGCCTACCAAGCCAGAGTGTTAATGCAGCTGCCCCTCCTACGGCCAGAGCAGGGGATAGAGGACACCATGGTGTCCAAAAGGCGCTTGAGGGACACATTACTAAACCGGGGGGGGGGGGGGGGGTGCTGCAATCTTCTTGCCTTTCAGGGCTGTGTCTCCTTTGGGGCGGTGCTGGGCTGGAAGCATTGAGAAGTGTGCAAGCGACTACACATTAAATGTGGTGCCCAGCATGATGAAGCGGTGAGGTGATGGCGTGGCGGGCGAATCGGAGCCCACCCACCATCGAAACAGCATGTTTCCCGGGAATGCGTGATTAATGTGGTGGGATTGGGACAGTGAGAAGCCGCCATTGCAGCTGGCAGCTAAAATGTCCTTTTTCCCACCCGCTACCGCACTTAGAGCAAATCTGAGATGATTCTGACCATAGCTTCATGTTGTTATTAAAAAGTAGGATAGTATACATTGGGGGGAGGTGGAGTATCAAGGGTTAACAGATCGGATATGCTAATGTATGACATAGATGGTGATGTACCAATGACATCAGTCAGTCATGTGTTAGACTCTCTCAAGCGAGAGGTTGGAATCATACCTAGGAGCAACATGCCTACTCTGTAACCTGTTCAGGTGTAGTAATAAAAGGAGGTGTTATGTAGATACCAGAGTATATCTACAGTCTGCCTAGGAACCAAATCCCATATCTAGAATCCAAGGTAGAAGAACACACCTCAAGAGCACTTGAGTAGGGATTTCACCGTGCTGGGTGTGTGTGTGTTGGTGGGGTGGAGGGGAGAGGGTGGGGGTTGGGGTGGGGGGGGTGGTGGCGGGGGGGCTGGTGTGATGGTGCCAGGCGTAGACCAATGCTGGGTACAGGCCGTCCCATTGGCTGAATTGTTTTGATCGGGGATGGAGGAAAAGTTTCAAACAATGTGATGACTACATGGGTCACTGCAATGTGTTCACAGAGCGCCTCAGGCATCCCCGATGATGTCTGAAGACAGCCTTGCCGTTTTGCTAGCCATTGCGCGCAACTGAGAAGGAACTGGCGCTGGATGGCCTAGTGCCAGGAACAGCAATGGCCAGACCAGCAAGAGGCAGCGGCTGCAGAATCTGCCCAAAAAGCATTCAGAGGGATCCTAATCAGATCACAAGTACCCATTGGGTGGCCAGATTCGTACCAATGCCTCAACTTCAACAGTAATGCCCCTGGATGCCTCCTATGCAGGTCAGGATCCTTGTACCTTGCACAACAGATGATGCGAGACAATAAATGGTGATCGAATAGACTCACAACATCCGTGAGTGATCGACAATGAAGCGAGATGTCCTTCAATGCACACGATCATTGCTGCAGCTAGCAGCACGATGATATTTAAAATGGTACAATTATTCATATATCTACAATCGTGATTGATATTTACAGTGATTATAAACCTGTGCCACCTTTGTGCCCTTAATGTTTCTTTATCTTTTTCTATTTCTACGTCTAGTTCCAACCCCAACATCCACAGCTGAGGTGGAGGTAACCTGCTGGCTGCTAAGCCCTGTTGACTGTGATTACTTTGGTGGGTGTCCTCTGGTTTGCCTAAGGCCTACAGGGCCCCGGCCTGCTAAGGGTCTCCTGCACAGGTGCAAATGTTCTTGCCAGGTGGTAAGAAGCAGGACGTCCTTCAACTGATAGAAGATTGAGAGCATGAAGTAGCTGGCACACATACAGTGCAGATGCCCCGTCTGCTGGCGAGTACTGCAACTCCTATCTGACATCCCTGTGCGCTTCCACACTTGGACTGCCTGATGCCCGTACGAGTGTCAGTCTGCAGTGAGAGTAGGTGGTGCACTTACCCTGGTGGAGCGCAGCAGATCATTCACCCTCTTCCAACACTGCTGGGCATTTCTTTGGTGGGCCCCACATGTGCAAATTTGCAAGGCTACTTCCGCTGCAAACTCCATTCAGGCCACCATAGTCGGACAGGAGGGCCTCCTGCTGCTAGAGATGAGGAGGAATTTCTTCTCTCAGAGGGCGGTTAATCTGTGGAATTCTTTACCGCAGAGGGCTGTAGAAGCTGGGTCATTAAGTTTATTCAAGGCGGAGACAGATTTTTAATCAGTAAGGGAGCCAAGGGTTATGGGGAAAAGGCAGGAAAGTGGGCTTGAGGATTATCAGATCAGCCATGATCTCATTGAATGGCGGAGCAGACTCGATGGGCTGAATGGCCTACTTCTGCTCCTTATGGTCTTATCCTGGGAAAACAGCACCTCCCACTTTTCCTGGATGGCCTGGAGGTGATTCTCCGGGAACGCTTCACTGAAGTGTGGGGCCTCAAATTGTTGCCTCCTCAGGGACATTAAGGACATCCAGACTGAAGCTGAGTGAACGTCTGTGTGGGTGCCCTTCAAGTGTGGTGCCTGGACCTTCAAGCCCATGAGGTGGGAATGGTGACTTCCTGCCTGCTCCACCACAAGGTTGGCTGCGGTCTGCATGGATATATCGGTAATGAGTTGACCAGCACAAGATCACACGTGATCAGCCGACCTGCACCCTCCCCACACCACCCCCAGGAATCACTCCCACTTCCACACCCAGCATCAAACTTAGACTCAGAATGGAAGATTCCACCCACAATGTGGGAATTGGGTTGGGAGTGGTATTTTTGCCACTATTAACTCATAAATGTGTAGCTCCCCCTAGAAAGTTTGGAAAATAAATAGCCATTGTTTTATGAAAGATAACGTTAACATATTATGCAAATTAAATCTGAGTTGCATTCGATAGGAATGTGATCAGCTGCAACATGGCATAGAGAAGCCTGGCAGAATGTGCAAATGCCAATTAATACAGAGAAATGTGAGGCGAAGCATTTTGGCAGAAGGAATAGAGAGCGGCCATACAGACTAATGGTCCAGTTCGAAAGAGTGTGTAACAACCTGAGGGATTCATGCACATAGATCTTTGAAGTTGGGAGGACACGTAGGGAGTAGTTAACAAAGCATAAGGGAACTTGGGTTTCCTTCATAGAGTTATTAAGTACAATACCAGGAAAGTTATGATGAGCCTTTATCAAGCTCTGGGTAGGTCACAACTACAGGACTACAGCCGATCTGGAACTCTACAAGGGTGGTGGAAGCACATATGATCAATGATTTCAAAAGGAAATTTGATGGACACATGGAGGAAATAAATTTGCAAGTCTACCGGGATAGAGCAGGGTATTGGGACTGACTGGATTGCTCTACAGAGAGCATGGACTCCTTCTGTGTCGTAATGACCCTGTGACTCTTGTGTCTCACAAAATTTGGTTCTTGCCAGCAATAAAAATCATAAATCCTATTTTATAAAACTAATCGGAGCTACCTAACTTAATAACACCAATCTGTTGTAATCTAGTTCTGAGAATTAGATTCAATAGAAAATATTCACTGCTTGGCTTAAAAACCACATTCTCTACCAAATATGAAAGATATATAATTTCTAATTTTCTGGCTCCTTAGGCTAATACTCAATAGTCAGTCACTTCATTTCAGTAATCCTAACCTACTGCTGCACACTCCTCCCAATCTACTTCACAATGATCCTGACCTGGTTCACACTCCTCCCAGTCTGCTTCACAGTGATCCTGACCTGGTTCACACTCCTCCCAATCTACTTCACAGTGATCCTGACCTGGTTCACACTCCTCCCAGTCTGCTTCACAGTGATTCTGATCTGGTGCACACTCCTCCCAGTTTAGTTCACAGTAAATCTGACCTGTTTCACACTCGTCCTAATCTACTTCACAGTAAATTTGATCTGGTTCACCGTGATTCTGACCTGGCTCACATTCCTCCCAGTCTGCTTCACAGTGATGTTGATCTGGTTCACACTTGTCCCAATCTACTTCACAGTAAATCTGACCTGGTTCACAGTGATCCTGACCTGGTTCATACTCCTCCCAATCTTGTTCACAGTGATCCTGATCTGGTTCACACTCCCCCCAGTCTGCTTCACAGTGATCCTGACCTGGTTCACACTCCTCCCAATCTAGTTCACAGTAACTCTGATCTGGTTCACAGTGATCCTGACCTGGTTCACACCCCTCCCATTTTACTTCACAGTGATTCTGCTTGGCTTTACAAACTTGGAGGATAGAATTGACACACTTTTAGTGACTAATTATACTAATTAAAAATTATAGGTTACACACATCCCAGTGTCATTATGCTGAAGAAAGAAAAAGAGAGAAAAAGCGAGAGAGAAAAAGCGAGAGAGAAAAAGAGAAAGAAAGAGAGAGAGTCAGAGAGAGAGTCAGAGAGAGAGAGCCAACTAAGCATTTTTGGAGTCCAATCACTGTTTTCATGTGGGAGACAAGGCAGTTTATTTTTACTCAATGTCCCACAAACAAACAATTAAATAAATGACCTAAATTTTTTACTCATTGAGCAATGAGTGCAGGTGAGGACACCAGGCAGCTCGCCCCCTGATCTTTGTAAAAATGGAGTCCTGAGGTCTTTCCCTTTCACAGGAGAGAGTAGATGGGGCTTCATCTGACAGTGCAGCACACCCTCAGTACTGCACTGCAGTGTCAACCTGGATTTTGTGCTTCAGTGTCTGGGGTGGAGCTTGAAAGCCATGTCTTTCTGACCGATTGACGAGAATGCTCCTGACTGGGTCACAATAAACTGACTGTTCGTCACTGGCAGCTATTCAGTCCAAATCCTGTGTACGTGGACATTTAATCATAGGGGTGATTACCTGATCCTGTACTGGCAGCAGAGGTCAGAGTTGGAAGAATGTCGCATTTTCGGAAGGTTATATGGCTGGCTGAGCTTGCAATTTTTAGCTCTTAAAATTGTAATTGTATAATCTTGTCCTGGTACTTCACTGGCTACAAAGAATTTTATGACGCTCTGAGGCTATGGAAGGTACGATAGAAATGCAGGATCTTTCTTTACCTCTTACACAGCTGAACATTTAAACAGGAAGCATATTTCAGGTCTAAATTCTTTACCTACTGAAAAGTAACCATTTCTCTTTCACTACAGTGTATTTATTCACAAAGGTCAGCTTATCCAAACTTTTTTACATCCTAAATCACTTTGCACCAGATGAATCAGGAAACCCTAGCTAATCCTCACACACACTAGTAATTCAGCTTTAAACCTATTGCTTTGTCTACTCAGAATTGCTTTGCCATTTCCAAAATATGACCCAAGGGTTTGTTGTAACTTTTGTTCTTTAGGTGTCTCAATGATGCGATCCTGAGACTTGTTTATTTAACCATGAACCCTTTATTGTTAACCTGGTCCCGGGTTACTGTCATGCATGGCACTGTTACCTCCATGCAGGCTGGTTCCAGTGTTCTCTCTAAACTATTCTCTCAGACTATTACCATGTGACTCTATACATCATACCATGGGCAGTGCTATTCTCCAGTCCCACATTAATCCTTGCTCTGCTGAGCAGCTTTACATTACATATGCATGCAGGCACATTCTATAACAGGATTGGTTTAATTTCTCTTTATTCAAAAGCTGTGCATTTACCCAGAAGTCACAGCTGCAAAATTTTAACACATAGCAGCAATTTCTTTGGGTACTTTTTGTCTCCAAAATGGCATCCATGGCTTGTGTGAACACTTCTGGTGCTTGCAGCATCCAGGGTCATTTTGGTTAGGGTGTTAGCGCATGTCCACAATGAGGATCCAGTGGAGGTTTGCAGATTGTCACACCACACTATAGGGGGGAGGAATTTTATGGAGGTGACAGGGGTCTCAGCTGCCAGAGGGAGAGCTGGCAAGAAACCCCCCATTGCCTCCTTTGGAGATGGTCACTAAAATACCAGCCAATCAGGCTATCAACAGACCATCGGCAGGCCTTCCACGGGATTAAGGACCCCAAAGTACCAGCTGCTGAGAGTTGCAGCCAATCAGAAGCCAGCAGCCCTTTTGCTCAGCAGTGCCACCAGGGAGGGGATGGTTGCTGCTGGAATAACATCCACCAGAGGCCCAAGATCACTGAGTGACCCAGGCACAGGTGAGTGAAGATGAGAAGGCTTTTTTCTGGCATCACGAGTCATGGGGGAGGTGTGAAGGGGGTTGGCAGAAAGGGCAGCAAGGGTGGCTGTCAGTGGATCCCACCCCTTCCTGATGCCGGGTACCTCGATCAGGTACTGAATGCCTTTGAATGAGGGACACCCCCCAAGGAGAGCACAAGCAACCTGCAAGGGCTTGCTTGTTACACTCTTCTCATGGTGAGCTGCCACTGGGTTAATATCAGCAGTGGTGGAGTGAGGCACTTAAGTAGGTATTAATCACCTGGATGAGTGCAGCTCCAGCAACACTCAAGAAGCTTGACATCATCCAGGACAAAGCAGCCCACTTGATTGGCACCCCATCCACAAACATTCACTCCCTCCACCACCGACACACAGTGGCAGCAGTGTGTACCATCTACAAGATGCACTGCAGGAGTTCACCAAGGGTCCATAGACAGCACCTTCCAAGCCCACGACCACTACCAGAAGGACGAGGGCAGCAGATAGATGGAAGTTCCCCTCCAAGTCACTCACCATCCTGACTTGGAGATATATCGCCGTTCCTTCACTGTCGCTGGGTCAAAATCCTGGAACTCCCTCCCTAACAGCACTGCGGGTGTACCTACACCACATGGACTGCAGCGGTTCAAGAAGGCAGCTCACCACCACCTTCTCAAGGGCAATTAGGACTGGGTAATATGGCCTAGCCAGCGATGCCCACATCCCTTGAATGAATAAAAAAAAATGTTTAATTGGCGGCAGCGGGGTGGGAAGACACCTACAGGCCTTCCTGCTCTGAGTTCACTCTGTGTGGAGGTGAGAAAGTAGCAGGGTCTCCACCCACACACCCCCCACTCCCCGCCTGATTAAATACCTCACTGCTTACAAACTCGCCACTGGGAAGGGCATAAAATACCACCCTCAACCTTCCAGCTAATGCCCTCGCTTAACCTCATACAGCTCAACAGGCATTCAGGAGTAGGGATGACCCTTCCACACCAGTGCTATTTAAAGGCATGTCAACTACTTTCAGGTTAGTTGCTAATTGATTCCTATTGTCTGCAGCCAATGGGGTAGCACTGCATCGGAGCACTGGGACAGGCAAAAGCACAGGGCAGACAGGGAAGTAAGAGTGACTAGTTGCACTTGTGCCTTAGGCATTCATGGTTTTGACATGGAAGGGTGCCCGCGAGAACAGCAGGCTCCCAGTGAAAGCCCAGCAGCTTTCACCAGTGGACCTATATAGGTGTACTCAACCTATTCACACCAGACCTCTGGACGAGGCACCACATGAATTCCGTAACGTGGAGCAGTTTAAAGATATCCTCTCACCCCGGTTACAAACATTCGTCAAGAGTGTTATGGGTGTGCTGCTTGATGATCCCAGCAACTGAGGGGGAAAAAAAACCTCCTCTCCACCTCCAACGCCAAGGACTGCAGCGCCTTAGAGCCTGTCCTCTGCCACATTGTCACACTCTTGTGTTTTTCCCGGGTCAAGATCACTTTTACACTTCCTTCGAGCACCTGCTCCAGCCAAAGTGCGCTTCCCCTTTAAGAGCTGCAGGCTGGCTTTAAGCCACACAGGTTAGCTTGAACTCTTTGCTTGCCTCTCTTGATTTTGCACCAGCTGTTGAATGGTGCAGACACTTAACAACGCGCTTAGTGCTGACTGAATGCTATGATCACCTAAATGAGTAGGCTGCAGGAAATACCTGCAAAGGAAGCAAAGGGGGCAAGTTAACCATGCATTGATATTCTCACGCCTGTTTTCAGATCTTATCGAATTTCGCGTTCTTGTGTATAAAACTGCAGCTGGCCAGTTGCTTTGCTCATTCAGGAGGGCGTCGTTTTGAATGTTAGTGCCGATGGGGTGCGCTGTCAATCTGTCTCAGAATTAAGTTATCACAATCAACATCTCAATATATTCAAACCTATCTAATACATTTGAGTGGTGTAACAAACTGGATTATCTTTTTTTAATGTGTCAATTTGTGCCTAAATTCTCCCTCATTTTTTGTGAAGATTGTCATATGATGACATTTTGACTCATTTTTACCTCAGTGTTATAAAGTCCTTTGTCTTCAGTGATTCATGTAAACCTCATTTATTGTCTCATATCCGCACCCAATCCTGTCCTCCTTGCCACACAATGATCTCAGTTGTTGGTGTTCCACTGGATTTAGACTGAGAGATTTCCAAGTTTTTTTCACTGCGGGATACAACCTACCCACTCCTGCTGTGCTATGGAATGGTAGAACATATATTTCTACCCTCCAATCCCCACATGACAAGTTCTCTACCCCAGTCAAGTACCTGAATTACTGATGAGCAGGCAAAATAAAATACAGGAATGTGAGTTAACCAATTTTGCTATTCTGATTGGGGACCTATGTAGCAAAGGGTCATATGTGAAATGAGGTTGTCTGTTCTCTATCCTGTTATTCATTCCAAAGCCAAAATACTATACTTGCTGGAAATCTAATTTTTTAAAAATTTATTCTTTCATGGGATGTGGGCATCGCTGGCAAGGCCAACATTTGTTGCCCATCCCTAACTGCCCCTGAACTGAGTGGCTTGCTAGGCCATATTAGAGGGCAGTTAAGAATCAACCACATTGCTATGGGTCTGGAGCCACATGTAGGCCAGACCAGGTAAGGACAGCAGATTTCCTTCCCTAAAGGACATTAATGAACCAGATGAGTTTTTACAACAATCAATGTTAGTTTCAAGGTTACCATTACTGAGACTAACTTTATGGCTAGTTGCCAGGGCATTAGACTGGGCCTCTGGGTTACTAGTCCACTGACATTACCACTATGCCGTCATCTCCCCCTAGCATATACTTAAATTTGTATAGCACCTTTAAAGTAATAAAACATCCCAAAATACATCGCAGGAACATTAAAGAAGAAAATATGCCAGCGAGCGATGTAAGGAGTTATTAAGAAGATGACCAAGAGCTTGGTCAATGCAATAGGTTTTGAGTGCATTAAAGGAGGAAAGTGAAGTAGAGTGGCAGAGAGCTGTAGGGAAAATACTCCCGAGTTTAGGGCCTAGGCATCTGAATTTGTGATCACCCACACTGGAGCGACTAAAATCAGGGATGCACAAGAGACCGGAATTAGAGGAGCACATATACCTCAGAGGATTGTGGGGCTGGAGGAGAGATAGGGAGGGGAGAGACTAAGGGGGGCTTTGAAAAACCGAATGAGAACTTTAAAATCAAGATGTTAGGCGGAATCGTCCCAGATTTGCACAGAGTGCAGCAGTGGGTGGGAAAAAGTCATTTTACCGGCCAGCCGCAATGGTGGATTTTCACAGCACCTCGTCCCATTCTCACCTAACTAATGATGCAGCCAAAGGAAACTCGCCGTCTCGCTGGCAGGCGACCTCCTATGCTGGACGCTTCCTCACTCCGGACACCATATTTAAACTGCAGCCGCGCGCACAGTTCTCAGCGCCTGCAGCTCAGGACAGCTCCGATGAAGACGTGGCCCCAAAAGCCAAGAGGAGGACAGCCCCCTGTTTCAGTGGCTTATCCCTGTGACACCTTCTGGACGTCGTGAAGGCCGGCCGCAATGTCCTGTACCCCTGCCCAGCAGTCTCACCACTCCGGTTTGGGATGCGGTGGCAGAGGTGGTCAGTGCCAATGCTGCACAGAAGAGGTCGGCCATCCAGTGCATAAAATGAATGAATGATCTCATCTGTGCCTCCAGGGTAAGGCAACCATCTCATCACCCTAAACTCACCCAGTCACAAGACCACCACACATTCACTGGCATCTCACTCACTGCCAGCTCAAGGGACATCACCACTCATTCTCTCACACACAGACCCTCTCATCTCCATCCAGCCTCATCTCCTCTGGAGACTGCCTCCTCACCCCTCACCATCTTAGGCCACTTTCACAGATCAACTTGTGCCCTCGCACAAATCCTGGGATACCCTCCGATCCCAGTACAGCCCTCGATCTGCAGCCTCTTCCTTTGCCTGAGGCCACTTCTCCCCCTTCCCCGAGTAAGCCCTAGCCCTGCAGCCATTGAAAAACCTCCCCCACCTTACGGCTGGTCTGGTAGGTAGAGACCTGCCCGTGAGCCCCTCTAAAAGCGATATGGTGCTGCCTGTGAAGCCTGGCGCTGATGACTGTGAGTGCTGCCTGTAGCAAGGTAGCCAAACAAATCTGGAAGTCCCGAGTGAAATTGTGCTCGCCAGGTGCATGTCGCTTATGTACAGTTGTGAAACACGTCAGCGAGCAATCACACCGATGTGCCCAGAAGATCAACCGTGGGGGGAAGATTCTGGTGAGCAGGGACTTATAATGAGATGCTAAAATATTGAAATGAGTTCCCAAAGTGCAGCAGTAGGAATCGAGACCCACCATTGATGGATGGAGCGGATGATCACAAACTGGATTTGCGACAGCATGAACCCAATTTTTGGCCGCTTCACCATGTTGTACATCATCCCCCCCACCCCCCCCACTGCCCGACCACCATGACACCCGGGCTGGAAACTTTCATCCATTGCTCAGCTAGGAGCCAGCAAGGTCAGTGAGACCTTGTAACAAAAGCTAACATACCAGTAATGAACTAACTGACACCACAATTTAGTGGTTCCTCAGGATTTAAATGAGGAATTAAGTGGAGGACCCACGGCTTGCCCGCACCCTCAGAAGGCTGCCCAACAAAGCTTGCCGGGGCAACACAACTGAAAACCACACCCTGCCCTTGCTTCTGAAATCCCCTCCCCCGTCACCCCACCCCTTTCCACCATCACTCACCTTTGGTCTGCAGTTCCACGATGATCCTGGACCTCTGGTAGATGCAGAGTCGCCAGATGTCAATGTTCCCAGTGCTGGCGGCAATGAAAAGCTGGCTTCTGATTGGCCAGCAACTCTCAGCGGGTGGGGTTTCTGCCACCGGGGACCTCAATGGTGGGGTAGGCCGATGGTGGCCATTTAAGTGCCTGAAGGGCACTTGACTCCATTGGGCCTCCCCCACAGAACTGACAGGGGTTCCCGACTGGTTCTCCGACCAGGGGGCAAGACTCCTTTTGGTCCAATGGAATCCCAGCCTTTAGGTCAGATGACCAGAAGTTTGGACAAAAAAGGTGGGTTTTAAGGAGTTTCTTAGAAGTGGAAAGAGGGGTAGACAGGGAGAGAGTTTTAGGGAGGGAATTCCATAGATTAGGACCCAGGCAGCTAAAGACACAGCTGCCAATGGCGGAGCAGTTAAAATTAGGGATGCTCAAGAGGCCAGAATTGGAGGATCACATATGTCTTGGAGGGTTGTGGGGCTGGAGCATTTTGATTCACCAATTTCAGTGGTTCTCTTACCTCATGACCATAAACTAGTTCAAAAGGACTAAAACCAGTCAATGTATTAGGAGCATCCCTAATCGCAAATAACAGGAATGGAGTTCCCCCATCCCAATCCTGTGGATAATCCTGACTATATGCCTTCATCATAGTTTTTAAAGTTTGATGCCATCTTTCCAATGCCCCTTGTGTCTCAGAATGGGAAGTTGTTGACTTAAACTGTTTTATCCTCAAACTGTTCATTACTTCCTTAAACAGCTGTGACATGAAACTTGAACCCTGATCTGATTGTATTTCTTTTGAGAAACCATATCTTGTATAAAATTTAGTCAACTCTTGTACAATTCTCTTTGTTGTAATATTTCTCAAAGACATTGCTTCAGGAAACCTGGTAGATACATCTATTATTGTCAGTAAGCACTGATTTCCACTTTTAGTCTTAGGGAGGGGTCCCACACAATCAATCATGACCCTAGTAAAATATTCTTCAAATGTTGGAATTGGAATTGGAATTAAAAGTGCCGGCTTAATCACTGCTTGCGGTTTCCCTATCGCCTGACATGTGTGATAAGTTCTACAGAATTTGACTTTATGCAATCCAAGCCAATAAATTGTTTTTGTATTTTCAGCTGTGTCTTTTTAATCCCTAAATGTCCCCCCATTGGAATTTCATGAGCAATTCTTAGGATCTCATTTCTATATCCAAATGGTAGTACAATCAGATGCATCTCCCTCCAGCTTTCATTCTCTGAAACATGATATGGCCGTCATCTCATTAAAGCATTATCCTTAAGGTAGTAACATTCTGGAATACATTCTGCCTCTGTTTCTGAGTAATCTGTCTGATATAACTGTATTGTTTGTGTATATTTTTTCTGTAACTCCACCAACTGCCTTCAGCTAAAAACCTCAGCTGCGTTCTCTATTCTTTCTTCCTGAACAATGTTATCAAAAAAAGTGCCAGCTAATTGGACTTCCACACCTTCTCCATACCTTTTAACTTTTTGTTCTTCTTGTTTCAACTGTGAGCCTATGATCTTGTTATCACACTATCTGGAAACAATCCAGGATGCTCTGTCTGCAACACTTCTGTTGAAAGCACTTCTACAGGCTGCTCAGCTGCCATAGGAATCACCCACATCTGTGACCCAGCTATATCATTACCTAACATAAATTGAACCCCTGCAATAGGCAATTTTTCCTCTTCTCCAACAATCACCTCACCTGTTTTCCACTTACTTTTTAAATTTAACTTCCACAATGGTTTAGCATCTCTATGAAACCCACTTGTTATCACCTGGTCCTGCAATATTCCCTCTGAACAACAAATATCACTATCCCACAACATTAAAGATTGACTAGCCCCTGTATTTCTTAAAACCTTAACATCTTTACCTACTGCACCCTGTACTCATTGAAGGACTTTCTCTTCACATACAAAATCTTGAAACATCTCAGCAACCTGGTCCTCAGAACTCGCTTGGGTAAATTGTGAACATATTCGCACGTCTTTACCTATCACTGATTCGTCCTGTTTTACCTGTGTACAAACCACTGGCTTTTCCTGTGCCTGAACCTTAGAGCCCACAGTACTTTTACTTACAGAACTTTTTTGAACCTGAATAATCCCGACAGAATTTCCTGTAATTTCCAACACACTGACTTTGTGTGTCCAACTTTATTACAATGAAAACACTTCATTTCTACCCTCAGCACCTTCCTTTTTATTCTGAGAAAAAACTTCCTGGGAATTTCCACCTACTCTTTCTCTTCCCTGACTATCCTCCTTCCTTTCACCTTCCAACTTTCTATCCTTCTCTGATTTAAAAAGGTGACCAAAAAAAAGGTTCAGCTCTATGTGCTAACTCATAATCATCAGCTATCTCTGCTGTTTGCCTTACCGCTTTAACCCTCTGTTCCTCCAGAAGAGTTCTAACTGCTGAAGGAATTGAATCTTTAAATTCTTCCAAGAGAATTACTTCTCTAAGAGATGCATATGTCATCTCTATCTTTAATACCTATATCCACCGATCAGATTACTTTGTTTTACTCTCTCAAACTCAATAAAAGTTTGCCCAGGCTGTTTTCTCATATTCCTAAATTTCTGCCTGTATGCCTCAAGAGCCAACTCATATGCACTCAAAATAACCTTTTTTTTTACCATGTCATAGTTCAGTGACATTTTTGTTGACAGCGAAGTATAAACCTCATGTGCTCTACCCACTGACTTGGATTGTAACAACAATGTCCAGTTTTCTTGTGGCCATTTCATCTGTTTAGCTACCTTCTCAAATGAAATAAAGAATACTTCAACGTCTCTTTCCTCAAACTTCAGAAGAGCTTGTGCAAATTTAAACATCTCTTAAACATTAAAGGTTTTCTCATCATCAGAACTTTCCTCTGATGCCTCCTTTTTAAAATCCATCTTTTTAAGCCGATACTCTGTGTCTCTTTCCTTCGTGCTCTCTTCCATTGCTAACTTTTCCCTCTGGAAATCAAGCTTTCACATTTCCATTTCTTTTTGAAATAATCTCTCTTATTGCCTCTCTTTTTCTGCTGTCTCTAGTTCCAGTTTTTTTCATTTCCAATCTTTTTCCTTTTTGTTTGCCTCCAATTCAAGTTTTCTCAGTTCCTTTGATTGTTCAAATTCAAGCCTCTTCATTTCTAATTGAAGTCTCACTGCCTTCAACTGTGACTCACTAGTGTCAGGCATCATTTCCAACTTTAAATGCTGTAGCTATCATTTCAACTTAGTCTGCTTTCTTTGCCCCTATAGATAACCTCAACTGCAACTTACCCACCAACTCTGTTAACCTACCCTTAGATACTTGTGTAACCCAATCAGTGTGATACCTTCTACTTCCATAAGAATGTTTTAGCCGTGGATACAGCCATTTTTGCAGTCTCGCCACTTTAAAAATACCTCACACCAACTCCTGAATTCAAGGTGTTTCTCATACTCATAACCTTAAGATTTACCAACTCCAAACCAATCAACGAATTTCAAATATAATCTGGACGAGCCCCCAATTTTGATATGGCAAATATTGAGCTGCTTAAATCCCATGGGAAAACTTGAAAAAGCTGCCACAATTGTTTTTGCAATTTATATTTTTATTTTGAGATGCATGCTTCGAATTAAGTTGTAATAAGACCACCAAGTCTTAGAGGTTTTTTACAAAACTAAATTAAGCACTTATTAATCGAAGAAAAGATTTTAAGCACATACATAGATCTAGAAATTACTACTATGATGACTCCTAGCTCCCCTAATTAATATGGCTCCCAGTTACACCCCCATTAAGGTCAGTAAAACAACATAGATTTCAACAGACCCAGCCAAAGTACACAATACCCTGGACAGTGATTTTAAAATGAATTCCCTTAGCTTCAGTTCATATAGGCAACAGTGTGGTACATAGAGGCTGGAGGCTTTTCACACTTGTTAGATTTTATGATGCCTCCTTCTTACACATAACCTCATCCCCTTTATACAGGTTTTTCCCTTTTTAATGTCAATTCCAATTTGTCTTTGCAACTTTACTTTAATATAAATCTTTCATAGTATTCATATTATCAGTAATCTTTGGGAAAAATAAACACATTGTCTGGCTTAGCCTCTGTTGGCTAGGTGTAACACCTTACCATCTCTTTGAAATTCAGTACTTGTGCTTATATAAAAATGCAAATGTTCTTCATACCTCCCATTCTAAAACCTCAGCCATGTTTATGTATTTAGCATTTCAAACCTAGTTTCCTTTCTGATACATCAAAGCGCCCAGACTAGCTGTCTGTAATTCAATTAAAACCCACAAATACACACATATACACAGAGAGAAACTAATCCAAACACCACTATTAACCTACCTTTACAATAAATTACAATAATATTATGAAAATTATTATAGTTTCATAACAAAGGAGAAGAGTAGCTAAAGGGGGCATTTGTCACTTAGAGGGTGAGGCTGTGAAATTAATAACAGGAAACGAGTAAATGGCAGACACCTTGAGCAAGTATTTTGTATCCATGTTCACAGTTATATCCCAAATGGTATCCCAAGAATAATAGAAAATCAAAAGGCAAAAGAGAGGGGAGCTTAAAACAATCACTACTACTGGAGAAACAGTAATGGGAATACTAATGGGAGTTAAAGCTGACAAGTCCCCTGGACCTGTCAGCCTGTGCCCTAGAGTCTTAAATAAGTGGCTGCAGGGATAGTAGACGTATTGGCTGTAATCTCCCAAAATTCCCTAGATTCTGGAAAGGTCCCAGTGGATTAGAAAACCACCTATATAACACGTCTATCCAATAAAAGAGGAAGAGAGAAAACAGGACACTATAGACCAGTTAGCCTAACATGTGTCATTGGGAAGATGCTAGAATCCATTATTAAAGAGGTAGTAGCAGGATATTGAGAAAATCATGGCCTGAATCGGCTCCACACTGCGATTTCATGCGATTGGCCTGCCCTGTGTGGATCGTGAGCGGTAGCGCTGAGCGCTACCTGTGCGGGCCTAGCACACAGATCGTGCATGCGTGCAAAAGTGCTCTTCAATCTCCCTAAGGCACGGAGATTAATCAATACAATAAAAATTCAGTGAAACACATCCCCTCATGTGACACAGTCACATGAGATGGGACATGTTTTTCATTTCAAAAGGAGGTTTTTATTTCCTTTGTAATAGCTTTAGGAAACCTTATTCTGCTTGTGGGTGAGGGTTTCTAAAAAATGTAAATGTCTCTTGGCCTTTTCGCCTGCCCGCTAACTGTTAGGTTGGGCAGGCAGCGTAAACTTCACCTCAATTACCTGGTTAATGGCCTTGAAAGGCCTTTCAATTATCGGCGGGCGCGCAGCCGACTCCGACACACGTGCGCTGAATGAAATATCGCAACAGTGCGTGGTGACATCAGGAGGCACACCCGATGTCATCATGCATCATTTTACTTTCCGGTGTGTCAGGCATGCACCCACATGCCAAAGGTAAAATTCTGCCCCATAATAAAATCAGGCAGAGTCAACATGGTTTTGTAAAAGGGAAATCGTGTTTGACAAATTTATTAGAGCTCTTTGAGGATGAAACAAGCACGGTGGATAAAGGGGAACCAATAGATGTGGTGTATTTGGATTTCCAAAAGGCAATCGAAAAGATACCACATAAAAGGTTACTGCATAAGATACGAGCTCATGATGTTGGGGGTGATGTATTAGCATGGATAGACAATTGACTAACTAACAGGAAAAAGAATTGAGATAAGTGGTTCATTTTCAGGATGGCAAACTGTAACTAGTGGAGCGCCACAAGAATTTCAACTATTTCCAATCTATATCAATAAACTGAATGAAGGGACCGATTGTATTGTAGCCAAATTTGGTGATGATGTAAATATAGGGAGGAATGCAAGTCATGAGGAGGTTACAAAGAGTCTGCAGAGGAATATAAATTGATTAAGTGAGTGGGAAAAAAAATTGACAGATGGAGAATAATGTGGGAAAATGTGAGTTTGCTCACTCTGGAAAGGAGAATAGAAAACCATATTATTATTTGAATGGAGTTAGATTGCAGAATGCTAAAGTACAGAGGGATATGGGTGTCCTTGTACATGAATCACAAAAAGTTAGCTTGCAGTTGCAGGAAGCAATTAGGACGACAAATGGAATGTTGGACTTCATTGCAAGGCGGATGGAGTATAAACATAGGGAAGTCTTGCTACAACTGTACAGGGCATTGCTGAGATCACACCTAGAATAGCATGCACAGCTATGGTCACCTTACTTAACAAGGGACACACTTGCATTGGAAGAAGTTCCAATAAGGTTTACTATGCTGATTCCTGGGGTGATTGATTTATGAGGAAAGGTTGAGCAGGTTGGCCTATATTCATTAGAGTTTAGAAGAATGAGACGTGATCTTATTGAAACATGTAAGGTGCTGAGGGAGCTTGACAAGGCAGATACTGAGAGGATGTTTCCTCTCGTGGAGGAAGCTAGAACTAGGAGGCAAAGCTTCAAATTAAGAGGTCTCCCATTTAAGACAGAGATGAGGAGGAATTTATTCTCTCAGAATGTTGTTAGTGTTTGGGATTCTCTTCCCCAGAGAGCAGTGGAGGCTGGGTCATTGAATATATTCAAGGCTGAGTTAGACAGATTTTTTTTATTGACAAGGAAGTCAAGGATTATGTGGTCAGTCAGTAAAGTGGAGTTAAGGCCACAATCAGTTCAGCATAATTTTGTGGAATGGTGGGGTAGGCTCGAAGGGCTGAATGGCCTATGCCTGCTCCTATTACCTACGTTCTTATGTTCTTGTAAGGTGTGTCTTATTCCCCATGCCCACGTCAGCCTGCAAATTCATAGTTCACCAGGTGACCAGAGTTAATTTTGCGCCATGCACTGTGCTTGTGTGCTAACTGAACTGGCACACCTTTATAGAAAAGCAACTTGGCAAACATGTTTCATTTGTTTGCCAAACTCGTGATTCTACTGACGCAGATTGTATCCAACTGCAGTGCGAATACAAAGACATCTTTGCCTCACTTGCACATGGCGTGCCACTGTTTCTGTTCCACTGCTGCAGATAAAAAGTCAGTGCTTCTTTAATAAACAGCAGTCACCATGATAATCTCTATGTAACTAAGAATTATTATTAGGGTCCAAATTAGATGTACAGATATTGAAACCCTGGATGCATAGCGTTGAGTACAAATACCTTGAATAATAAACTGACTCTGCAACCTTTAGTGGTGAACAGGACATAAGCATGCGCAAATAACCGTTCTTTCCGGTCCCAGTGCCTGGGGATTAGCAGGGTAGACTTTCCTGGTCCCACGGCTGGGTGGGATGGATCATCTGAGTCCAGCAAATACAGGAAAATTAAGACAAGGTGCAGGGTATTGGTTTGTGGTGCGAACACCCCTTCATCTGGGAACACAGCCAAACTTCCATCCATTCATTTAACAGGCCTGGAAAATCTACCCTGTCATTCCTCACAGTTTCTCTTGTACTCATCCCCAACAACAGGTACATCAATAATAACAGGAGAAAAGAAGCTTGGACAATCTTGTCTGCCTGGAGTTTAATGTGGGCAAATGTGAAATTGTCCATTTTGGCAGGAAGAATAAAAGAGAAGCATATTATTTAAATGGTGAGAGATCGCAGAGCTCGGAGGTGCAGAGGGATCTGGGTGTCCTAGTGCATGAATTACAAATGACTAGTATGCATGTACAGCAAGTAATTAGGAAAGCTAATAGAATGTAAACATTTTTTATGAGGGAAATTGAATACAAAAGTAGGAAGGTTGTGCTTCAGTTGTACAGAGCATTGGCGAGACCATATTTGGAGTTCTGTGAACAGAATTGGTCACCTTATTTAAGGAAGGATGTAAATGCATTGGAAGCTGTTCAGAGAAGGTTTACCAGGCTAATGCCTGGGCTGTCTTAAGAGGAAAGGTTGGACCGACTACATTTGTATCCGCTGGAGTAAGAGGCGACTTGATTGAAACGCATAAGATCCTGAGGGGTCTTGACAGGGTGGATGTGGAGAGGATGTTTCCCCTTGTGGGAGAATCTAGGACTAGGGGTCACTGTTTAACAATAAGGGGTCGCCCATTTAAAACAGAGATGAGGCGAAATATTTTCACTCAAAGGGCTGCGAGCGTTCAGAATACCCATCCTGAAAACGTTTTGGAAGCAAAGTCTTTGATTATGTTTAAAGCAGAGGTGGATAGATTTGTGGTAAGCAAGGGGGTGATAGGTTATCAGGGGTAGATGGGATACAGATTTCAGGTTACTATCAGATCTTATTAAATGGTGGAGCAGGCTTGAGGGGCTGAATGGCCTACTCCTACTCTTTGTTTGTATGTTCGTATGTACCTTACATCCTTCTGCATTACGAGATAATTCAATGGCCATTTCCACAAATCTGGAACTCTCTCCCTCAAAAAGCTATTGAGGCAAGCACGTCAATTGGTCAAATGGGTAGCTTTTTGATAGATAGGGGTATTTTCGGGCACAGGTGGGGGTGTCGAAATGGAATTATGGTTCAATTTAACACTGATCTAATTGAATGGCCCCCTCGAATTGAGGGGCTGACTGGCCTCCTCCTGTTCCCAATGCAGCACTTTGGGAAATCACTAAAGGACACGATAAGCCGCCATACAAATTCCTTTCATTTATTTTTTTCTAATTTATATTCATATCAACCGGTTTTATAAAATTAAGTTCGTGCTGTAAATAACTACTTGTTGTTTACTCCTTTTCTGTATTTTGTTGATTTGACACTTTGATTGTATGCTGGCTGTACAAAGGCCCCTGAAAGGCATCTACATGATTCACTTTAACCATTCCTCGTGGAAGCGAGTTTCACATTCTTGCCATTATTGAGTAAAGGAGTTTCTTCGGAATTCCCCATTGGATTTCCTGGTGAATATCTTATTTCAATGGCCTCTAGTTACACTCTTCCCCTCAGGAGGAAACATTCTCCCTGTATCCGCTCTGTCAAAATCTTTCTTCATTTTAAAGATCTCTATTAGCTCACCCCTGAGCCTTCAGTTTTCCAGAGAGAAAGAGAGCCAGCCTGTCCATCCTTTCCTGGTATGTGCACCCATGCAGCAGAATTTGCAGCTCGGCGAGCGGGCGGGTGCCTGACCAGGTGGAGCTGGTGAAATGACGCGTGGTGACATCGGGCGAGCTTCAACGCGCAGTCACGCAATAGCTCAGTGAGAGGTGCACGCGGAAATCAGCAGCGCTCCTGCCGACAATTAGAAGGCCTGTTAAGGCCATTCAAGTATTAATTAACTTAATTTTTTTGCTGCCCCTCTGACCTTACAGTTGGCAGACAGGAGAAAAGGGCAAGCGGCCTTTGCACGTTTTAAGAAACCTCATCCACGGGCGGGATGAGGTTTCCTACAGCAAATAAAAACGGAAATAAAAAATTTTACATCTCATTCATAACAGAGTCGCATGAGGGGACATGTTTTTTAACATTTAAAAATTCTTTATTTTTGTTTTCCATTGCGCACCCGCGTGCATGCGCAAAGTTCCCCGCTTGCCCTCCTCCCTCCCCTGACCACTGCCCCTCGCGTTTCACACTGGGTAGACCTGAATTGACCCGCCAGTGTGAAATCGCGGTCCGGCCCCGACCGTGGGTGGGAGTCAGCTACCCGATCGCCTTCCCCCCGCCCCCAACCCCCACCCCCCCACCCCCCACTGAGCCCGCCCAACAAGGGAAATATTCTGGACGTGCCTTTCAGATATCATCCTTGTAAACCTTCTCCACATCCACTCCAGTGTCTCTGTGTCCTTTTTATAATATGGCAACCAAAATGACACAGTGCTCTAAGTGTTCTCCAACCGAGGTTCGGTAGTAAAGTTGCCCTACTTTTCAATGCTATCTTTCTGGGAATGAAGCCTTGTGTTTGGTTTGCTTTACTCATAGCCTTGCTAACCTGCGCCGCAACTTTTTGTGATTGATGCATTTGTAGTCCGAGACCCCTTTGTTCCTCTACCCCACCCAGACTTGCACCTTCCAAGTAACAAGTGACCTCCCTATTCTTCTAACAAAATGTACTACCCCACATTTATCATTCTGGCTTTTTGGCTGGCTTTGCCCGGGATTGCATTCCTCCTGCCAATGCTGCTGCAGTTGGAGTCGCCAACTCTGGCTGGAAGCACTCCTGCAGGTTTTGTCACATGAACTCCACTGTCCAACAGCCCGCCACCACCCCCTCATCACACACACTGCACCCACCCACCTCCCCCCACCAACCCCCCAACAATCAATGGTTACCAAATATGTCAATCCTGTTGGTGTCCCGCCTTCCCATGGCCAATCAGAAAGCAGATAAGCTGTCCATTACCCAATTGGATGATTCTTCACTTTCAAGCAAACAGACATTTTCTTTCCCATTGTCAGCATTTTTACAGCCAATTTTTTAAAAAAGTTGGCAAAAGCATTGAAAGAAATTCTCTTTTTAAAATGCCTCTGTGTTGCCTCTGAGACAGAGGCTATGGGTTTCAGTCACTCTTCAGAGACTGGAACACAAAATCTAGACTTGTAGTCCAGTGCCACTACCGAGGCAGCACCGCATTGTCTTTTGAGTATCCTGGCACTGATCAAAGACAAGCAGACCAGTTCTCCTTGGTCCCCTGATCCCTCACCAACCATCACCAAAAAATACAGATGATCCAATCACTATCACATTGCTGTTTGTGGGAGCTTGCTGTGAGCAAATTGGCTGCCATCTTTCCTACAACACTGAGCACTCTTCAGAAATACTTTGTTGGCTGTAAAGAGCTTTGTGAGGTCTTGAAAGTCACGAGTTAAAGCAAACCTTCCTCTCTTCTCATGAGCACGCCTCCAAAGGAAGATGGCGAGCACAGCGTTAGTTATTTTGCCGAGAGTTTGGGCTGGATTTTATGGGGGCACAATTTTGCCCTCATCGGGCGGGCCCAGCTGGGAAGCGGCCAGACCCCGATTTCAGGCTGGTGGGCTAATTAAGGCCTGGCCAGCGTGAAACGTGTGCTTCAACGCTCAGTGCTGCCTGTGTGGAGGGAAGAGGAGGGCGAGAGCACAGGTTGGCACATGCATGGTGGGCGCGCACTGGAAAAGTTCCCTCGGGGCACAGAGCTGCCTCGGGAAGATGAAGATATGAGAAATTAAAACCAAAGATTTTTAAAACGTTATAAAACATGTCCCCGAGGGACGTGTTATCAATGAAATGTTAACATTTTCATTTTATTTTTATTTTCCGTTGGAAACTTCATCCCGCCCGTGGATGAGATTTCTTAAAAAAAATGCAAAGGCCGCTTGGCAACCAGCGAAAAGTTTAATTCAATTATAACTTTAATGGCAGTAATAGGCCCTTTAATTGTCGGCGGGCGCATTGCCGACTCCTGTGTGTGCTCGCCGACTGAAATATGGCGCAAGTGCACAGTGATGTCGGGACACTCACCTGACATCATCAGGCGTCATTTTACGCTCGTTCGGGTTACAGGTGCGCACCCGCCTGTCGGGGTTAAAAATTCTGGCCTATGTTTTTCGACGGAGTGAGGGAGGAAGGGTGCGGAACAGAAACCGAGTGGTCATCTTGCTTCCCCCCACCCCCCCTCCCCCCCCTTCACCTCCCATTGACTCAGCTCATTCAGTCAACCGTCAGATGGCCAATTAGTTCAAATTAGTCCCCACATTTGCACAGATTCTTCCCGGTGTGACTGCAGCTTGTGTCTCAATGGGCCAGGTGAGTGGCTGAAGCCGCGTCCACTCACTGAGCGCCTTTACGGCTTCTCTCCGCTGTGAACGGTGCTTTTCGCTCCCGTGTTCAAAATCCGACGATATTCCGGTTATGATGATTTGGGCAGCTCAGTCAGACCCTGACCCAACGCTCGAGTTTCCCAGCTGCAATTGCTCCCCTTCAAATACCCTGTGAAAAATCTGACCCCAGTAAAAGGAGGCGGGTTAGAGGCACGGGGGTGTGGGGAGCGGCAGAGGGGTAATGCGCGGGCAGATGGTTGGCCACTGCTACAAGTTTAAAGGCCCCCATGCTCAACGAACGCGCCATTGGCTGGGATTTCCCCAGCCACATCATGGGCGGGACCCACCGCAGGAGATTTGGCAGCCCAGCCAAAAGCGCGTTGACTTATCAGGACCGGACGATCCCAATGGCAGGTGAGGCTGGAAAATCCTGCCCTTCGTTTCTCATTGAAGACTCAAAGAATCTCGAAAATGAATTTTAGGAAAAGCCTACAGATGCTGCCACCTTCACCAGCAGAATCTGCTGGTACAATTGTCCTTGGCCTTGGTAACAGGCCTTTCCTCCTTGTGCCTTGTGCCACCTCATCATAGCTGCTGTAAACCACTCCCATGGTCCACACCTGAAAGGTGCAACGGGCAATGAAAATTTGCTGCTATACAGGGCATTGTTGAGTCCACATCTGGAGTACTGTGCATGGTTTTGGTTCCCCTTATTTTGAAAAACATATATCATTGTTTTAGAAGCAGTTCAGAGAAGATTCACCCAACTCATTCCTGGGGTGAGGGGCTTAGCTTATGAAGAAAGGTTGAACAGGTTGGGCCTATACCCATTGGAGTTTAGAAGAATGAGGGGTGATCTTACTGGAATGTGTAAGGTCCTAAGGAACTTGAGAGGCTGGATATTGAGAGGATATTTCCACGTGTGGGGGAGACTAGATCCAGGGGACACGGTTTAAGAATAGGAGTCCTCCCTTTTAAGATGGAGATGAGGAGAATTGTTTTCTCTCAGAGGATCAGGAGTATGTGGAATTCTCTTCCCCAGAGAGCAGTGAATTTATTCAAGGCAGAGCTGGAGAGATTTTTGATAGACAAGGGAGTTAAGGCTTAAGGGGAGCAGACAGGGATGTGAGACCACAGCCAGGTCAGCCATGATCTTATTAAATGGTGGAGCAGGCTTGAAGGGCCGAATAGCCTAATCCTGCTCCTAAATCCTATGTGCCTGTCTTCCTAGTAACAAGCTTGTTAGTTAGTCATTTTAAAATGGCGAGCTGGCTGCTGATTTCCACACCCGCTCAGCGTCTGTAATTTCGGAGATTGGCGCGATGATGTCTTACTCCCTGCCTGGCGCTATCACGCCCCATTTTACATTTGCGTGCGGGGGAGGGGGCGTGCCCGATTGGCGGGTGTAAAATCCAGCACTTTGACCTGTAAGCCTGGTTCTCCGATGGGCGAGCAAAAACTATTTGCAGCCGCCCACGGAGATCACCGCACTCCCCCCAGCTGAGCACACTCAAAGCGTGCACGAAAATCCTGGAATAACTCACACCGGCGCATTGCTGATGTGGAAACCTAGATCATAAGGCGATGCTCATCATCAGTTCATCCGAGAGTCAAGGCTCCAAGTGTGTGTTCAGTGCTGGAACCAGTAATCCCGAGAGCACTCACAACCACTTGACTCCATTCAATTAAGTGCAGAACTTTCCTTTTAAAACCAAATATGCAAAGAACACATAGCAGACACCTGCAATTACTGAAGTATGTTATTGTGAGGCTGGCTAGAATTGTTTACAATTGGAGCTGTCAGTTAACTATTTGTGCATGGCTAAAATCAAAGCCTCCCATTAGCTTGGAGTTCGCAGGTCTTTGAGGCACCCACTAGGCTGAGTGACAGATCGAAAGGCACAAAAATGCAACTCATTTTCCGGTATGTGTTTTCTCTGGAAAACAGGAAACTGAGGGGCGACCTGGTAGAGGGGTCTTCAAAACTATGAAGGGGTCCGATAAGATAGACGTGGAGGGGTTGGGCCCATTTGTGCCAGAGAGACCAAAGCCAGAGGTCGCAACAATAAGATAAACACTGATTACTCTGAGCAGGGAGCTCAGGAGAAATTTCTTTACCAGAGGAATGGTTAGAATGTGGAACTTGCTACCACAGGGAGTGTTTGAGGTGAATGGTATTGATGCACTAAAGAAGAAGCTGTAAGGCCAAGGAAGAGAAGGATGTGCAGACAGGATGAGATGAAGAGGGGTGAGAGGACTCCTGTGTGGAACACAAACACCAGCATAGGCCAAAATAAAAGCAAAATACTGCGGATGCTGGAAATCTGAAACAAAAACATCGGATGAAGAGTCATACGGACTCAAAATGTTAACTCTGTCTTCCTCTCCAGAGATGCTGTCAGACCTGCTGAGTTTTTCCAGCAATTTTTGTTTTTGTACCAGCATGGGCCAGGTGGGCTGAATAGCCTGTTTCTGTGTTGTAGACCCAATCTATGCAATATATGCACCTGCAACTATAAAGAAATAAAGAGTTTTATTTTGTTTTAAATAGGACAGTTCTATACTTTACACAGAAAACGATGAATGAAGTATTTTTATTGCCGCTAAGACAATTTCTAAAACACCACAGTATTCCTTGTGGAACATAATGTTAAAAGGACCCATTTACAGCATGAAGGGAGGCCCTTTTGCACTCTCTATTCTGTATCTGGCTCTCCACGTAAACCCTTTTCCCTCCTTTTCCAAATGATTCGCTTTTTTTTAACTATTATTTTATCTCTAAAGGCTATTATGGATCTTACTTCTTCCACTCTTCCTGGGTAAACATCTCACTTCCGAGCAACTCCCTGACTTTGCTGCCCTGGGAACAGGCCTGAATACGCTCCTCCCGCATGCGCCTGCCCCCGATTGGGATTTGTGACCGAAAGGTCACGCAGACTGGAAAAAAATCATGAAAAATCCTGATTTCTGGAATAGCGAGGGGTTTGGGATGAAACAGCAAAACTTGCTCCAAGTAATTCCTCTTCGCCAGCCTTTGCCTTGTTCCAAGAACCTCACTGATTGTCCAGCCTTTGACAGTCCCCCAATTCAGGCCTGTGCACTGGGTTTCTCTTCAGGTTTTTGTCCTTGGCCATCCAATGATCATAACGGCTTGAAGATGCTAAAGGTTTGGAATCAAAGAATGGCTACAGCACAGGAGGAGGCCATTCGGCATGCCGTGTTTGTGCTGGCCCTCTGAATGAGCACCTCACCTAGTGCCACTCACCTGTCTTTTCCCCAGAGCCCTGCACATTTTTCCTTCCCAGATAATGATCCAATTCCCTTCTGAATGCCTCAGTTGAACCCGCCACTGCTGCACTCTCAGGCAGTGCATTCCAGATCCTGACTACTTGCAATGTAAAAAAGATCCTCCTCATGTCGCCATTGCTTCTCTTGCCAATTACCTGGCTCTTGATCATTCTAGCTAGGGGAACAGCTTCTCCCTATCTATTCTGTCCAGACCCCTCTTGATTTTGAATACCTCTCCCAAATCTCCTCGCAGCCTTCTCTTCTCCAAGGAGAGCAGTCTCTACTCCTCCAATCTATTTACGTAACTGAAGTTCCTCATCCCTGGAACCCTTCTTGTGAATCTTTTCTGTACCCTCTCTGATGCCTTCACATTGTTCCTAAACTGGGCATAATATTATGGTTGAAAACGAAGCAGTGTTTTATACAGGTTTAACATCGGGCAGAATTTTCACTCAGCGTGTGGGTGCACGCTTAACACGCTCGAGCGTGAAATAGCGCATGATGATGTCGTTCTGCGGGCATGCGCGAGAGTTGGCAGCGCCCGCTGACAATTAAGGAGCCTATTAAGGCCATTAACATAGTAATCAACAGTGATTTTTCACTGCCTGTCTAATGTTATGGTTGGCGGGTCGGTGAATCGGCCAGGCGGCCTTTGCCTTTTTGAGGAAACCTCATCCAAGGGCTGGATGAGGTTTCCGATATTAATTTTTAAAAAAAATAAAAACGTTTGCACAGAATTTTCACCTGGTATATGTTCCGGTGACTGATTCTGATGCGTGGGCATTTTTTCTCTGTTTTTGGCAATCTTTATTTTTGGCATTTAAATTCTTCAGCTGCCTGAGGCAGCTCACTGCTTTCAGGGAGCTCTCTGTGAGCGTTCCCCTGTGCCCGCGCTGACTTCAGCGCCCACCCTCCCGCCCCGGCAGCGCTGAGCCTTTCAGCACACCTTTCACTCTGGCTGGCCGCTAATTGCAAAGCCAGTGTGAAATCGCAGTGGCAGGCCGATCACGGTCAGGTGTCCATTCCCCGGCCACTCCCAGGCTCTCTGATCCCGGGCACCCGCCAAAAAATCCTGCCTATAATGTCTTTGCTTTTGTACTCTATGCCCCTTATTTATAAAGCCTAGGATCCTGTATAGTTTCATAACTACTCTCTCAACCAGTCCTGCCACCTTCAATGACTTATGCACATATAGGTCTCTCTACTCCTTTAGAATTGCACCCATTGTCTCTCTGCATCACTTCATACGTCTCTGCATTAAATTTCATCTGCCACTTGTCTGCCCATTCCACCAACTTCTTGATATCATTTTGAAGCCCTACATGGTTCTCAATACTTCCCAGCTGTGGATCATCCACTGATTTTGAAATTGCGTCCTGTACATCAGGGTCTAGGTCATTAGTATATATGAGGAAGAGCAGGGGTCCTAACACTGACCCCTGGGGAACTCCACTATAAACCTTCCTCCAGACTGAGAAACAACCGTTCATCACTACTCCTTGTTTCCTGCCCATGTTGCTACATGTCCCTTTTATTCCATGAGTTCTAACTTTGCTCACAAATCTGTTGTGCAACACTTTATGAAATGTTTTTTGGAAGTCCATGTACACCACATCAACTACATTACCCTTATCAACCCTCTCTATTACCTCATCTAAAAATTTCAGCAAGTTAACTAAACATGATTTGCCCTTAACAAATCTTGGCTGGCTTTCCTTAATTAACCCACATTTGCCCAAGTGAGGTCCTGAATTATAGTTTCTAAAACAATAATGCAATAAGAACACACACACAATCTCCCCAAGCATGCAAAAAGGAAATAAAACTCTGCAGAGTATCTTAAAACTTGGCCAAGTGACAAGTAAAGGCTGAAAAAAAAAATGTTCACAGGTTGTCTGGATGCTTGTTTACAGCTGAAGGGTCACTTTCCATAGTTGCTGCTTGTAACTGGATTTCTCACAGGAACAGTTGGTTGCCGCTGTGGCTGGTGGATTCTCCTTTCTCTTGGACACAGTGGCGGTGATTTGGAATCTCCCTTTAAGAACTCTCGATTTGCAGCAATCAGGTCTTCTAGAGGGTTTTCAAATCTAAAACAGCTCTACTTTGGTGAGAGAGGTTTCAGAGGAAAAGAAAGGTGGGGTAAAGCAGTTACCCCTGTGGCAGTCTCTCTGACTGTTAGTTCAAATCCAGTGTCTTTTTACATGCAAGAGCTGGATCATGAGACCTCTCTGTGGTTTCAACTGGGCTTATCTTAGCCACTATATCTGAGAGCTCTATAGACCCTATGTCTCCATCAAGCAGCTTGTGTCCTATTCAAATGCAACATAGTTGCTGGTGTAGGCCAAGGTCCTTTGCAAAAGTGTTCTTTTCAAAAATTTCAATATGTAAATCCAGCTGATGACATTATAAATTAATATTCTGTACAACACATCTCCATAACAAGTAATGGCAGCTTGTGACAGGTTACACTTCAAAAGTATTTCATTGACTGTAAAGTACTTTAAGAGGTCCAGTGAATGCGAAAGGTGCTATAGAAGTGCAAGTCTTTCTTTCCTTTCTACCTTGGTCTGGCAACGGCTCAAATATCATCACCCATGGCATCCCCCCTTCATATCTCTATAACTTCCTTCAGCCCTACCACTCAAGACAAGAATTGTGCACTCCTCCGATTCTGCTCTCTTGTGCGCCCCTGGTTCCCTTTACCCAACTATTGGTGGCCATGCCTTCAGCCACTGAGGCCTAAACTCCGAAATTTCGTCCCTAAATCTCTCCTCTTTGGCCAGGTTTTTTGTCATCTGTCCCAACGTCTCCTCCTTTGGCTCAGTGTCAGATTTTTTTTGTGGCTATTAACATTCCTCTGACACACCCGAGGACGTTTTAGCTACTTTGGGGCCTCTATTATATAAGTTGCTGTCAAATGCTCGATTCTGGTGAAAAGTCACGTCAAAGATCTCAAACCGCACCCTTTGAGGAATGAGAGGGCACTGATTTGTGTACGCAGCACAGCCATCAGTAAGGCAATTTTACATGCAGATGTGCCGTTGCACTTGCTGCCCTTTCATCTGAAAACCAAAACAAATTCCTTCTGCAGCTGTTGTGACATCCCCCGCTCCCTAATGCCCCACCTCAGCATTCCCAGGATCCGGCAGTTCAGGAACTTACTTACACCCATTCAACCAGGAATGAACTAGCTCCAGGGGACAACTGACCTCCTTGCTGGCTTCAGTGAACTGCCTTACTGCTGAAATTTTGCGGCCTGTGTCTCTTACAGAATGGAAAGCTGCATTGAGGTTCCACCATCAGAGTGCCTTTTGGAACCTGGCAATGTGAAATAATTCTTCTCCGCCCCCTCCCCTCCTCCCACCACCGCCCCTCTTAACCAACCAGCTTTTTGATACAAATTTTGAGTGTGTTGTTTTAGACCCCTCATTGTTCAGAATGCCCAAACTGTCAAGCGATTTCATCATCCTCTGTGCTTCCTCTCACAACTGAAGAGCCCACTAAGGGATCGGCATGGGCGTCCACACAGCTGGCAGTTCCTGTTGTCACTGTTGGTGCTTGGGGGAGAGGGTGGAGGGGGTGGTCTTTTGCACTTCTGGCCCTCCTTTGGGCATGTTCAATGTTGCGAGCTTGGCGTGGATGGTCCCCGAAGCTTGCTGAAGCAAATTTCAGTGCTTGCTTCTACGTGGACCGTCAGCTGCAGTCTTATCCCAAGACAGGTGGTCTGCGATGCAGACGTTGTTACGGCTCTTTTTTAGGTCTAACATAGGGACAGCAAGAGGCTTTCCAGACCTTCGAGCCTGCCCCTCTACTTAATTCATTCAAGGATGATCTGTACCTTAACTCCCTCCACCCCACCTTTGGTTTCGTAACCCTGAACACTCTGGCCTAACAAAAATCTATCAATCTCAGTTTTGAAATTTTGAATTTACTCCCAAGCTCAACAGTTTTTTGGGGGGAGAGAGTTCCAGATTTCCATTATCCTTTGTGTGAAGAAGCACTTCTTGATCTCACCCCTAAACAGCCTAGCTCTAATTTTAAGGTTTTACCCTCTTGTTCTGGGCTATCCCAGCAGAGGAAATGGTGACTGCAATTCTATGCCTCCTTGGGGGCAGGTAGGCAGGGAGGGAGGATGTAAAATTGAGGTGGGGGGGAGGGGGGAGGCAGCAGGCAACCTACTCAACTGGCAGCAAATTGAAGCCTTTAACTGACCAATTAATGACCTCTTCCCATTCCAACCGGGATATTGCCAGTGGCAGGGGAGGCCAGCACCAAGGTGGGGTGCCCAATGGATGTGCACCCACCCATGGAATTCCTCCTCTACCACACCCGTTATTGACCCCAGTCCCTCCCTCGCCAGGGCCTGCCAGCCTGGTCCCAACGAGACCAGGTTTACATTTGTCCTAGCTCCTTAGGTTCCTGTTCTTTGTGGGCTGACTCCAGTCCAGCAGGGGCCACCACACTTGGTGATGCCGCTGGGACCAGAGAGCTACTGGCTATTGGTTTGGCCGGCAGCTCTAGAAGACAGGGCATCCCCCCTGGATGGGGGCAGATGTCCTGCCACAAGCCAGTTAATGGTCCCACTGCGGGCCAACCTGAATAAGCAGAAGGGAGATTGACCCCGACTTTTACCCTTGTCTCCATCGACCTTATCAACTCCTTTAATCATTTATTTTCTTATCTATTCTTTTTTGAGATGTGGACATCACTGGCCAGGCCAGCATTTGTTGCCTGTCCCTAATTGCCCTTGAACTGAGTGGTTTGCTAGGTCATTTCAGAGGGCAGTTAAGAGTCAACCACATTGCTGTGGGTCTGGAGTCACGTGTAGGCCAGACCAAGTAAGGACGGCAGTCATCTCCAATGCTTCAATTAGATCACCCCTTAATCTTCTACATTCAAGGGGATACAAACGTTCCCTGCACAAACCTACTATGCAGGCTGTCCTCATAATTTCATCCTTTTAGGATTTACACAAGAATCAGAGGTTGACACGACACTGAAGCAAAAAAGAACAAGAACAATCTTGGCGAAAAAAATAGCTCAAAGATCAATTCTCTGAGGATGGCCTGCCAGAAGGGGAGCCACAATTGGCAGCTGAATTTAGTGGGAAGCTGTGTTTCCAAAGTTTGAGGTCGATATGTAAAACCAGTAGGTGAGTCTCCCCACAGGCTGTACACACAGGAACAATCAGCCCTGTAGTGTCTTTGCTTTGTTTGTGGGTTAAAGCTCCCGGCATAAATTTCAAGGTGGCCTGATAGATTTCTATTTAGGTAGCATTGTTCATGACACTAGGATGTCCCAGAGTACTGTCCAGCCAATGAAGTTGGGTATTTTTGAAGTGTATTCAACGTTGGAGAACATTGTGAAATGTTGTAGTCAATTTCCACACAGCAAGATCCCATGAACAGAAATATGATAATGACCAGATATATATTTAGGAATGTGGGATCGGGGATAGATATTGGCCCTGGACACAGGAAGGTGGTGGTTACGGAGCTCCCTTGCTCCTCATCAGAATAATGCTGTGGAATCTCTTGCATCTACATGAGAGAATAGATGGGACCTTGCCTTAACATCTCATCAGATAGGCAGCATTTCTGATGGTACAGCAATCCCTCACTACTGCACTGGAAGTGTCAGTCCAGATGATTTTTATTTCAAGGGGTGTGGGCTTCGCTGGCTGAGCCAGCATTTATTGTCCAACCCCAATTGCCCTTGAGAAGATGGTGGTGAGTTGCCTTCTTGAACCGCTGCAGTCCATGTGATATGGGTACACCCACAGTGGGGCGGGGGGGGGGGGGGGGGGGGGGGGCGTGGGGGGCGGGTGGAGGTGGTGGGGTGGGGTGGGGGGGAGTTCCAGGATTTTGATTGAGTGACAGTGAAGGAAGGGCGTTATAATTCTAAGTCAGGATGGTGAGTGACTTGGAGTGGAACTTCCAAGTGCTGGTGTTCCCATGTTTCTGCTGCCCTTGTCCTTCTAGTGGTCATAGGTTTGGAAGGTGCTGCCTAAGGAATTTTGGTAAGTTGCTGCAGTGCATCTTGTAGATGGTACACACTGCTGCCACTGTGTGTCAGTGGTGGAGGAAGAGAATGTTCAATATGGTCCTGGATTGTGTCAAACGTCTTGAGTGTTGTTGGAGCTGCACTCATCCAGGTAAGATTACATGGTGAAGTCTTGGGAGTGGGACTTGAACTCACCACATTCTGACTCAGAGGTGAGAATATTATCCTCCAAGACAGGGCTGACACCTGGTAGAAGTATATAAAATAATGAGCTTGTGTGCCTATTGATGGATTATTTCAGTTTGGCAGATCAGGGGAGGAGTAGGGAACAGGAGTTTAGACAATACAAGAGTACTGAACCTCTGGAAGGTGTGGTTGGCTGGTGCACTGGTCACTGTTGAACATATTTAAGGCTGGGATAGACAGATCTTTGGTCCCCCAGGGAATCAAGGGATATGGGGAGTGGGCGGGAAAGTGGAGTTGAAGCCCAAGATCAGCCATAATTATATCGAATGGCGGAGCAGGCTCGATGGGACATATGGCCTACTCTTGCTTCTATCTCTTATGTTCTTGTATGTGTGCTGACTCTGTATTGCATCCAATGGGAGCCACAGGTCCATTCCTGACTGGGACAGGTACCACTCCATATTGAAGGTCATTATCCTTATAACATTTTTATTTGCCTGAGGGGCTCAGAGAAGAATTTCCCAGAATTTCTTTCCGCTTCCAATGTCATGGGTCTTGTTTCCCTTATTTTTTTGTGGTCTTCCAGGCGAAATTATATGGCTGCAGAGAGGAGAGTGGGAGGAGAGGGAAGATGGCAGGAAATGTCTTGTGATGAAGTTCCAGCCATCATGAGTGTGGGCCTGGCCTAAAGGACCAGCTGGTCATACGAACACACGAAATAGCAGCAGAAGTAGGCCATTCGGCCCCTCGAGCCTGCTCCACCATCTGTTTGTATTTCAACCTTGGATAACCTTTGATCCCCTTGCCTAACAAGAACCTACCTACCTCTGCCTTAAAAATATTCAGTGACCCCGCCTCCACCACTTTCTAAGGCAGAGAGTTCCAAAGTTGCACAACCTTCCGAGAAAAAAATATTCTCCTCATCCCTGTCCTAAAAAGGTGCCCCCTGGTTCTGGACTCACCCACAAGACGTCCACCTTGTCAAAGCCGTTCAGGATCTTGTATACTTCAATCAAATCACCTATCACTCTTCTAAATCCCAGTGGAAATAAGCCCAGTCTGTCCAACCTTTCCTCATAAGACAACCCACTCATTCCAGGTATCAATCTAGTAAACCTCCTCTGAACCGCCTCCAATGCATTTACATTCTTCCTTAAATAAGGAGACCAAAACTGCACACAATATTTGAGAACTGGCCTCACCAATAACCCTGTATAACTGAAGCATAACATCCTTACTTTAATGTTCAATTCCTCTCGTAATAAAGGATAACATTCTATTAGCCTTCTTAATTACTTGCTGTACCTGCATACTAACTTTTTTGTGACTCATGCACTAGGACACCTGGATCCCTCTGCACCTCTGAATTCTGCAGTCGTTCTCCGTTTAAGTAATACTTTGCTTTTTCATTCTCCCTGCCATTTTTGTGTGGTCATAGCAGATGAAGGAATCTCTTACTAACTTGTTAAGTGTTTGCTGGCTGATGTTGCCAGAACTAATTTCTAGGCTTGAGTCTGTGAGCTGGGCCCCATGCAGTATAATAATATGTTACAGGAGTCAGCGAGGTGGCTAATTAAGTCTGTTACAGAACAAAAAGTATTATCACATTGAATTAATTTCCACTCGGTGAGCATTAAAAATTAAACTTTATCTTCACAATTTATAGTGTTGGCACAAAATAACAAGATGTCAGATGTTAAATTGATTTCACAGCTTCAAAAACAGCAAACACAAATTGCTCTATACTCCTGGGAGCTCTTTTTTTTCACAAATTTAATAAGAGTTATATTTTGTCAAAAATGAATGGTTTATTGCAAAATACCATTCTGGATTCACATCTTTTTTGTGGCAATACCATTAAAACTCATGACAGTAGAAAGAAGGGACAATGTTTACAGGGGCCACAGATGTGGTCTACATACCAGGAATGAGAGTTCTAGATCAGACACTTACATGTTTCTTAAGGGCTACGTGACAGATTCACAGACAACAGCCCGCGCTTTGTAGAAAGCCACACATTACAGTCATTAAAAGCTCAACTTTCTGGACCTCTTCTGTCTGTCCAATCTTCTAACTTCGCATTACAATCTCACCCTTTTTATTATCCTTATCAATAAGTCCCAAGAGAGAGCTACCACTGTTTAGACTAAGCAAAGCATTGAATGTACCCTATTATACTACAGATGCATTAGCCTCTGAGCATGCATGCTGTGAGAAAGGTCAGAATTAAGCGTAATAAATGTGCTGTTTAACCTCGAGTTCAGGCTGTTTGTGATGTTTGTGGAGATTGTCATTGTTAGCCAAGATCTGTACATTAGGGCTAAAACCAAAATGGATTCCTCATTGACAGGCATCACTTGTAAAAATTCACTTTGCATCAACTGCGGCTCAGTGATTAGAAGCAGCGGTAACACCCTCACCCTCTGCGCCAGAAGGGTCTGCGTTCAACTCCTGCCAGGGGCGCAAGCCCCAGCTGACACTCCAGGTGGTGCTGTGATGTTGGAGGTGTTTGTCTTTTTGATGAAATGTTAGGCCCCATCTACTCCTTCAGGTGAACGTAGAAGATCTCATGGCTTGATATCAAAGAAGTGCCTGGGAGGTGCCCTGGCTAATATTTATTCCCTCAATCAAAAACAAAAAACAAATGATCTGGCCCTTATCACTTTTGTGGGAGCTTGATGTGCACAAATAAGCTGCTGTGTTTCCTTACATTATAATAGTGACTGGCTAAAAGTGCTTTCAGTTATAAAAGGGTGCTATATAAATGCAAGTCTTTTGGAGTCCTCAGTTACAAAACAGAATTCTCACTTAATTGCTCTCGCTCCCTTAAAAACACATTCTTCAACAGCACTTCCAAACCCGCGATCTCTATTACCTAGAAGGACAAGGGCAGCAGATACATGGGAACACCACCACCTGCAAGTTCCCCTCCAAATCGCACAGCATCCTGACTTGGAAATATATCACCATTCCTTCACTGTCACTGGGTCAAAACCTTGGAACTCCCTCCCTAACAGCACTGTGGTGTACCTACACCACACGGACTGCAGCAGTTCAAGAAGACAGCTCACCATCACCTTCTCAAGAGCAACTAGGGATGGGCAATAAAAGTTCTGGTTCAGCAAGCAACGCCCATGTCTCATGAAAGAATAGAAAAAAATCAGTTATTGCTAGTTGCACAGTGGCTGGGCATCTTTTTAAAATGATGTTGATTGAGGAGTAAATATTGGCCTAGATTTTTGTACTTAATTCTATCAAGTGGGTCTTCTGACTCAAGGGGTAAGAATATTACCAATTGAACCACAGCTGACACTTTGGATTAGCCTCCAAAGCATCAGCGGTGGTTCAAGTGATAACACTCTAGCCTCCTGAGTCAAAAGATCCACTTGATAGAATTAAGTACAAAAATCTAGGCCAATATTTACTTCTCAATCAACATCATTTAAAAAAAACCCAATTATCTGGTCATTATCACTTTGCTGTTTTGGGATCTTGCTGTGCACAAATTGGCTGCCGCCTTTCCTACATTACATCAGTGATCTCACTTCAAAAGATCTTCATTGGCTGTATGTGCTGTGGGACGTCCTGAGATTTTGTGCTAAAGGCACTATGTAAATGCAAAGCTTTCTTTCTTTTTGATGAAAGGTGCCCCTCGCCTCGGATTTAGATGTAGGAGAGTTTGGCCCCATCGCACTGAAACTTTGAGCCTGTTCACAGTGTCCTACAATCCAAACAAATGAGGCCCCACTTTAGAACCACGTTTGCTGGGCGATCAGAGAGCTTCTATTTGTTTACACTTACTGTCAAAGAGTTTGACCAATGTTCTGCCAAGAAAACTTCACAAAGTAAGTACTTTACTCAGGGCCACATGTCACTGATGCCAGCAGCTTAAGGACATGGGTGCATCTTGAAATTAACTATTACTAAATATAACATTTTCATGAAAAGATAGAACAAAAATCAGTCATAATGTTGAAAAAAAGATTAATCAATATGAATAAACTTTACGTACAGCCTCCTTTGGAGGTTCAAAAGTATTTTGCAATTTTTAAAAAAGAATATACCACCTTTTACCTCAAAACCTCAGGATGTCCCAAAGTGCTTTGTAGCCAATGAAGAAACTTTTGAACTGTAGCCCACTGTTGTAATGTTGGCAGCAGCCAACCTGCGCACAGCAAGCTCCCGCAAGCAGCAATATGATGATGACCAAATAGTCTGCTTATGTGGTGTTGATTGAGGAATAAATATTGGCCAGGACACCAGCGGTGGGGTGGTGGGGGATATGTGAGAGGGGTGAGGGGTGGGGAGGGAGGGGGTGGGGGGAAGTGCCAATGCCTATTATAACATAAACAGAAAAAACATCATTGCATATAGTCCACACAGTCAACAAAATTAATAAATTCCCATGGTCAACATTGTGGAAATCCCTCCCTAACAGCACTGTAGGAATACCTTCACCACACACACTTCAGTGGTTCAAGGAGGCAGCTCACCACCACCTTCCCAAGGGCAATTAGGGATGGACAGTAAATGCTGGCCTAGCCAGTCACATCCACATCCTGTGAATGAATAAAAGCTAACTTGGTGGTGTTGGCTGAGAGGTTTTACATTGACGCCTGGCCAAGCAACACCTCGATTATAAAATTCTCATCTTTATTTCAAATCCTTCCAAGGCTTCACCACTCCCTATCCCTGTAATCTCCTCCAGCCCTATAACACTCTGAAATATCAGTGCTCCTCCAATTCTGCCCTGTTGAACGTCACTGATTTTATCGCTCCACCATTGGTGTCTCAGACATTGGAGTCTCAGACATTGGTGTCAAGCCAACTATGCCTGTGCTGGCTCAGCCACATTCATCGGATCGATGATAGCCATAAAACCCAAAGACCTTCTTTACGGTGAATTGGCCACTGGGTCACGACCTCCTGGGTGTCTATACCTCTGCTACAAGGACAGCTGCAAGTGTTACGAGCGGGTGAGGAGGAATTTATCAACACCCTTGGTTGGTCACTTCAAAGGTTTGTTTAAAATTCTCCTCCCGTGGATACCTTTTCCAGTCCAAATGCATTTACTTTGTTAATAAGGAGCCAGCCAAGCCAGATTTTCTTGAGTCAAAGAAAGAGAAAATTTGTTAGTCACTAAAACCCGAGAAAAAATAATAAAAGATGCAATGTACAATCACACAGATCAGAAAAGAAAGTTAAGAGCCCAAACAAAAGTTAAAAAGAATATACAAATAAGTCCTTGGCTTGTCCCCGAGGCATAGATGCCAGTAGGTTGCAGCCATTAGCTAGGTGATTTCAGTAGAATTCTGGAACTGACTTTGGCTGTTTTGCAGTCTGTTGGAGACACTTGTTGGCTTGTCCCCAGAGGGAGAGATGGCCTGCTTGTCTCTGCACGAGTGACTGAGGAGGCTGTCCTATTTCTTCCTGCTTGCTGCCTGTCTCAGCTAAACAATTTGACTCCAGCAAGAGAGAGAGAGAGAAAGAAAGGTCCTCCTTGCTTCAATGTTGTTGACCTTCTCCCCTCTGCCCAACACTGGTCTTCAGAGCCAGTTTTAAACTCATTTTTCTGTGTATTCCCGGAGTGGAATTCAATCAGCTTGTCTTGCACCCAAACTCCATTTTACTTTCATCTCAGAAACATTTTGACACATTCTGAAATATGAATCAACAGGGGATGGTTTTAGGGTGTCTCATGGGGATGTAACTGACTGGGAGGACGGTTTCCATTGTCTTCATAAACACAGGAGATTAAAGTCCAGCCTTCTGCATTTTTTTGATGCCTTCCTTTCAAGCGTCTCTGTTTGAAGTGGGCCTTGACGCCTCCCCAGATGCGACAACCCATGTTCCCTCAGGACAGGTCTGTCAGTACAATCCAGATAGGGATTTATCAGAAGAGGTCACTTTACACTATCAGCCATCTTTTGATCAATGTCTTTTCTTGTAATTTAAAAAAAACACCAGTCTTTTGTAAACAGTTCAATACGCCCACAGCTAGCTGTGGGTCACTCTCACTGGCTGTTTGGAAGGGAGAAGCAAGCAGAAACCTAACCTCAGCTGATTGAGAAGCCCTATGCCAAAGTGAGGCTCCTGAGCCATACCAGATAATGCATAACACAGATTTGACCACCACAGCATAAACCATCGTCGTACAAGACGGAAGGCTGCCACAGCACCATTGATGCCTGCACTTTGGGCTAACAAGGTCCCAAGCTCTGGAATTCTTTCCCTAAACCTCTCCATCTTGCTTTCCTCATTAAAATATAGCTCTCAGCTGTCCAATATATCGTCTTATGTGGCTCAGTGTTAAATTTTGTTCAATAATGCTCCTATGAAACTATTTGAGACATTTTACTACATACTATAGGAACACAGGTCATTGTTGTTGGATAAATATTGGTCGGGGCACTGAGGAGAACTCATCTGCTCCTCTTCGAATTGTGCCATGGGATCCTTTATTTCCATCTGAGAGGGCAGATGGAGCATTGGTTTAACCTCTTGGCTGAAACTCTCTGACAGCTCAGCACTCCCACTGGCAGGGTCCTATATTGGTAGGATTCCTGAAATTCAAAGTACACAATCACGCAATAAAGAAACATCTTTACAGGGGACATGATTAGATACCACATTGTATACAATTATTGCCTACCTGTGTTGCTACCAACATGTGTGACCGTCCCCTGGGCAGGGTTTAATTTTGCCTTCAACTTGGCTTCATTTTTCAATGTAACATTCCGCTGGTATCTTAATCAAATCGCTCACAAGTTAAAGTGATGATGGAACAAAACGCAGCCAGAAACGTGTACAGCAGATAACCTTGTACCCCTCCTACGTGGCACTCACACCTTCAGCTGAGGATCTCGAATGACTAACTTACACATCTTGGAATTGCCGATCTTCCTTAAAGTTCAGGTTAATATTCTGCTAGCCATGGGAAAAGAGTGATTACACTACTGCAACTGAAATCCTTTCGGACCTGAGCTTTGAAAGAGGACACATCCAGCTGACTCCTGTTCAATACCTCACAAAATCCTACATCAGAAATATGAAGCGTCATTGTGCGTTTATTTTTCTTGATAGCTTGGAATCTTGCATTCATATTCCAAATTGCTTTTAAAGCATTCTCCATTAAATGGCCTGTCAGTAGTCATTAGTGCACTTCTGTTTATGATGACTGATGGCCTCATATAACCTCTCTGGTCTTGACAGCTCAGAGTGGAGGCTGTTTGCATTCAACCGCCACTTAAAAAGTTATGGGCTCGATGGAGCCAGGATCACATAGACTCCTGACCCCAGGCCAAAATGAGTCTGGCTACACCCTTGGTGTCTGGAGCCAGAACTCTTGAAACAACTGGACAACAAATGACAATTAAGGAAGGGTTCACTAACCCTCTCCCTTGGGCTTTGAAGCAATTAAACAGCTTGGATCAATTGGGCATGGGCTGTAATGCTTTCAAGGGCGATAACTAGGAATTAGGGCAGATAGGGTGGGGATAAGGGCACCAGTGGGTCACAGCAGATTGAACAGCAGAGGCAAAAGCAACTCCAGGACCAGTTAGTTTGAAGAGAGATGCCCATGATAATCACTCAAAGCTGTCAGTTTGAAGTATTTGGTGTAATTTGTCACTTTACGGTGACTAAGGTCTGCCTCCAGCATTAATGGCCTGCTCTGATTGAGGTTGCCCTCCATTTAGCACTTGGAACAACTGTTCAGTGGGAAAGAAATGTACTAAAGAACGTTCTGAAGTAACCAAAAGCAAAATGAGTCTTGGATAAGTATTTGCAGGGTTATGGGGAAAGGGACGGGGAATGGGACTAATTGGATCATCCTTTCAAAGGGCCCACCGAGTCTGCTCCACTATTCAATGAGATCATGGCTGATCTGATAATCCTCAACTCTGCTTTCCTGCCTTTTCCCTATTATCTTTGATTCCCTTACTGATTAAAAATCTGTCTATCTCAGCCTTGAATATACTTAAGGACCCAGCCTCTACAGCCCTCTGCGGTAAAGAATTCCACTGATTAACTATCCTCTGAGAGAAGGAATTCCTCATCAGCTCTGTCTTAAATGGATGACCCCTTACTCTGAGATTATACCCTCTGGTCCCAGACTCTCCCACAAGGGAAAACAACCTCTCAGCATATCTCACCAGCGGCCGAGACCTCCCATTGATTCTACACCTCTCATGTCTCTTCACAATGCCAGACTAGAGTCAAGCTCAACAGGGTCTTCTTTCCCCGCTGATTCTGCCAACCCGTTCCCTTGGCTGTGGTTTCGCTAGATAGTAGGTAGGGACAGTGGGAATCTCGTTCATCCATTCATGCGCGTCACTAATTAGATGATGAGGCATTTGGCTATTTTGATACGCACAATAATGCAGCGTCCAATCCGAGTATTTATGTGGCTCATCCACGTTGTGACTTAACTCCAGGAAACCACAACCAAAGGGAGTGACTCAGGTGAAAGCGGAGCTCAGGGATAACTGACCATGATCCTCAATGTTTGACCAAGCGTGAATATACGTCACATCGGTACTGATGAAACTAGGTAGCCAATCACATAGTTAGTGGTCCGAAGACCTACCCTGAATTACATCATATGAAAGTGAGTTACTTTTATTAATTACTTACTTTAACAAAGGAAAAGCCGTTAGAGTTAATGTAATTATAATTAACATCATGCACCCACCTCCCAAATAACTAATCAAGGTAATTGCCAAAACCATTATGCTAGACTAAATATGTTCATTTAACCCATATATACAAATTATTCACCTTACCCACCCACTGGGGATCAGGCGTTGGACTTCTCACTCTAGAGATATACAATACCCATCTCGTGGCACCTCTCCGTCCTTCATCTTGGGTCTTGTGACATCTCGCCAGGAGGGTTCTGTTGAACGATTCTCTGATTACTGGTCTCCAAAAATTTGTAAAAGTTCCAAGGTCAGAGAGATCATCAGTCTCGAGATAAGCTGGGCGAAGGACTTGTATTTGTGAATCTTCAGGAATCGCATGAGGCTGTCATTTAAGTCGAGCCACTTCCCTCTTGCTCCCATGTCGAATCCGAAGAAATGTACGGACTACCCCCGGCCAGTTCTAGTATTTCATCCTTCAGATGTTGGTACTTGCATTCTTTCTCTGCCCAAGCTTTCTCCAACGATTTGTTATTGTCCTCGAATCGCACTGTGACACCTACAACCGCTACTTCTCCGTCCTTGACGAGAACCAGGTCTGGCTTCCAGAGGGTCCTGTCCTTTCCGAAGAGCCTCGGTTCCAAGCGAGATGTCCAGCCGTATTTGGAGATAAACTGTTGCAAGCAGTCCAGGATTTTGTCGTGTCTTTTGATCCGAGCGTTTTTAACAAATGGACAGTTACCAGAGATGTGAGCTAGTGATTCGAAAGGAGCCTTACATCGTCTGCAGGATTTGTTAGCGTGTTGTCTCCCCTAGTTTATGGTGGATCTCGTTGGGTAGAGATTACACCGCAGTAATATACTGTTCATGGGTCTGAATTGTTTGAGGTTAAAGCAGGTTTTGATCCAGGAGTTTGAGGTGTAGTCATTACCATAGTACTTGATGCCCGTTCCTTGGCATTGGAGTTCGGTCCACTTTAAACATACAACCTCCCTCCAAGCCGCGTATCTGTTGACGGGTTTCGGTCTGGACGTTTGGGTAATATCCGTCCATCCCATAGCGATACCAACCTCATCCACGCTATTTCCTTCATGCGTCCCTCTTGGACCCCCTTTATCCTTGAGGGAATCTTCAATTTCCCTGAGCACTTTGAGATTCCTCAGCGAGTCGATTGTTTTCGATGCAACTGAATTCAAATGAGGCCTTTATCACCACTTCTGGTGAGCTCTCTAATGCCTCTAGTTTCCTGATAAGGGCCAAAAGAATCTGGACCTCCAGTCTCGGCATGGCTAGACTTCCATTACGGTTGCTGCTGTAAAGTATTCCATCCGTTGTATGCGGTGGAAGGTGGAGGATTTCTTTTGTTGCATTTTTGATGGATTGATCAAGTTTAACCAGTGCGTTCTGTGAAACCTCTGTGAGGATTAAGTGAAAGTAGATTCTGGGAATCATATGCGTTTTAAGGATTTCGATCCTTTGGATAGGCCGAAGTGCTGCCTTCTTCAGATTCTCTATCCATACACCAATTTTGGATCCCCATTGCTCCTCAGTAACCCCCATCCAGGGATCGATTCAGGCACCCAGATGTTTCTCCGTCTCTCCTGGTGATAAGTAAGAGATCGGACCTCCTCTCAGTTGTCAGTTAGCCATGCTGTTGTACAGAAACATCTTTCTCTTGTGGGTGAAGTGGAAGCCCTTGGTCTTCCCGGCATTCATCTCCAACCCCATCTTTTGGCAGAAGTCCTGTACAATGGCCAAGTTCTTGGTCATACTGGCATGGGAGTCACTGAGCAAAGCAATGTCATCAGTGAACGCCAGAGCTGAACAACTAATCGGCGTTCCCCAAAAGGGCAAGTGGACGCTCAACTGTGTCCCCTGTAGGGTGCAGATCAGAGGATCCATCAGAATATTAAATAGTATTGGTGATAACAGGTCACCTTGCTTGACCCCTCTAATGATGGTAATGGGTTTTATTTGGCTGTCTGTACATCCAATGTATGTGTTTGTTTCTGTGTACAGATCTGTTATCATTGCGATGAATGATTTAGGCAGCACCACTCTTTGAAGTGCCTTGATGAGCATTTTATGCCCTAAGGAATCGAACGCCTTAGCCAGATTCACAAAGACAACGGCCAGCTCTCTCCTGTTGCATTTTTCCCCTTTCATGATATTACTGAGAATCGTGATGTTCTCATTAGAACCAGGAGTCACCACCAGAAACCCTTTCTGCCTGGGGTTGATCTGGACTGCTTCACTTAAGCGTTTGGCGATGATCTTAGTGAAGAGCTATAATAAAATCGGGCCCATTGTTATTGGCCGCCAGTTGTCGACACTTTTAAGTTTCTCGGCATCGTCTGCCTTGGGAATGAGAACTGTACAACTCTTTTTCAGCACCCGAAGGATGGAACGTGACATGAGCCAGAGGGTAAAGAGGCGTGGAATCCTGTCCTCAAACTCCACCTGGAGGTCACTGATGTCTTCCCACTTCATTCCATCAGGACCTGCTGCTGTGTTCTTATCCATGCCGTTTATCGCCTGCTCGACCTCTCCCTTAATTATGGGCTCTTTCAAAGAATCGTAGATTCTCATTTCCTTATATGATGCAAACTTTTGAAGGTTTGCTTTGTTATTTGGTTTGGCGAGTTTTTCTGTAAAACTCTCTTCCAGTTCAGCTTTGCTGAGTGGATATTGCAGGGTGGACGGTGCACCCAGGATTTGATGTGCTATTTTTCTTCTGTCGGTTTTGTACACCAACTGAGTAGATTTGAAGTGTGCTTTTTTAGTTGCCCACTTTTTCTTTGCATTTGTGTTTCTGCTTCCATCCCTGGGGTGAGCTACTGTATTTCTGGACCGCTTGCCAGTTTGATCTTCCTTCCCTTCAGTCAGTTTAGCATCTGTGATGCTTTCCACGAGGACGATGGCCAAGGCTCTCATTTTGGGGTCATCCCGAAGAGTCATTAGTTCCTCAGTTAATTCCATTGATTGTCCAGATCCCTGTGTTTAGGGATGCTGGCTGGGGGTCGCACATTCCTTGCCGTTCGGGGACTGATCCCAGGCACCACCTCTGCGTCATCCCCCTCTCGTGGAGTTTCCATTTCCAAAGCACCTTCTGTCCTGGCTGCTTTGTGGTGTTGATATGCTCGTTGAATTTTGCTCTGCTTTCAGGAGACATCTTCTCTTTGAAGCAATCTGCCTGTTTGTTTTTGATGTAAGATGGACTGCAATTTTTTTGTTAATATCTGCACAGCCTTCGTACTGCTTCGCCAATTCTATGAGGAGTCCGTTTCCTCTTTCGTCCGCTTACATTCTCTCCGGCCAGGCTTATCCTGTGGTAGGTGAGCTGCTAAGCTTTTTGCATTCCATACTTCGGACCTGCCTGGGACGCTCGTGCTGGCTGAGCCCAATTCGTGATATGAATTGCATTTCGCAGTGTTCACGTTCAAAGATCGTACCAGTGAGGGGTGGCCTGACCCCTTTACACTTGTCAAGCTACAACCCTGTCAAGCCCCCCTAAGAATCTTACATGTTTCAATAAGGTCGCCTCTCATTCTTCTATACCCCAATGAGTATTGGCCCAACCTACACAACCTCTCCTCGGAAGAAAATCACTGTATACTCAGGATCAACCTAGTGAACCTTCTCTGGACTGCCTCCAATGCCAGGATATCTTTCCTTAGGTAAGGGGACCAAAACTGTTCACAGTATTCTAGGTGTAGTCTTACTAGTGCCTTGTATAGTTTTAGCAAGACTTCCCTATTTTTATACTCCATTCCCTTTGAAATAAAGGCACAGGCATGTTGGGCTGAATGGTTTCTTTATGAGGTGTATGATTATATGAATTCCAGGGTAGATTTTCGCCATTACTGCCTAGGCATTAAGAATTGCCTGGGTGTAACTCCAGTTGTCAACCCTCCAGGCCTATCCAACAATTAATAAACAACTTTGGGGGGAGAAAAATATAGTGACTTTTTTTATTTTCTTTGAAGGCTTTTGTTTATCGGTGATAAAAATTTGGGGGTTGTTTGACTAGGCAGGTTGGTTGGAGGCAGGAAGCATAATACAACATCCAGCAATACACCCAAGCAGAGTTAGCGACCCTGAGCAGATTGCGAAAAGAAGTGTTGAAGAGGGAGCATCGAACATCCCTGATGTAACCCACTGAATAATACTCGTTTCAGTCTCAATGGATCTGGTGGAAGATTGCCCCAGGTTTCCCTAGTAAAAGCAGTAGTGGAAACAATCCTGGGAATCAATAATTGAAATGGAAAAACTCAAAAGCTAATGGGAGAAGGGCAAAGGAATTGGAGTAGGCAGATAGTTACTTCAGAAAGCCAGCAGAGATACAATGGGCCAAATGGCCACCTTACATCATTATATCGCACTAATAATCCAACAGTACCTAAGTATAAAATCAGTATTTTCAGATCTGTTTCCAGTTGAGTCTGCTTGCTAGCCTTATTATATTCTTGCATGCCTTCCCTTTTCCCCCTCTTTAGGAACCATCCTCTACCCCCATTCACCACACCCCCCCATCCCCGCAAATGCACTTTCTATTCCCTCTCCTTTGGATGCCATTCCCATTCTTTTCTTGTGGACCCCCTGCCCCTCCTCATCACTTAAATGACACTGCAGACCATAAATGTGGAGTATTGTCCATCTGTTTATTGTTTACATTGTCCATCTGTTTATTGTTTACATTGTCTCTGCTTGAGGTGCGCAGCTTTGCAGGAACAAATGCTCATCCGAAGCCTGGGAGCCTGAAGCATATTGAGGTTCCAATTCCCTACCCACCCGGAGATAATGTAATATCCTGGGATAGGTGAAAAACCCGATAATAACCTAGGCCAATTAGGGGGAGAAAAATCCATCTCCGACACCTTTCGGAAATTGAAGTTAATCCAGGAGACGAGACAGGATCCCACTGACATTACCAGATATCTAGCTCTTGGATCAAGTGATCTCGTCCCCATTCGGAAAGAGGCCCATGCCTCTCTTGAAGGTGTACAGTGAATCAATGTTCACCACATGGGACACCCAGAGGAATGAAAGTAATCGGTGACAGCCAATTGTTGACATTTTAATATTGGAAAAATCCAAAGGAGATGGTTACCTATCTTGTGTGACTAGACAGATGGGTAGGTTGGATTAGGTGGCCTCTGCTACTTTTCACTTTTTTTATTCATTCTTGGGATCTGGGTATCTCTCACAAGACTAGCATTTATGACTCATCCCTAATTATCCTTGAGAAGGTGCTACTTAATTGTTTTCTTGAACCGCTGCAATCCATGTGGTATGTGTACACCCAAAACACAATCCAGGGAGTGCCAGTGTTTTGACCTAGTGGCAGGGAAGGAACATTGCACTCGTGGTAGAGTCCTCACTGTTCGAGTATTTCCAAGCTGTAAATGATTTGAATAACAATGTATTTCCAAGTCAGTGTATGAATTGGTGGGGAACTTGGAGGCGTTGGTGTTCTATGTGCCTGCTGCCCTTATTCTTCTAGTCATTGGAGGTCATGGGTTTGGGAGGTGCTGTTGAAGGGAATGGCACATAAAGGGTTAACATGGGACTAAGTACAGTACCGCTCACACAGTGATGTAAGAGAACACATAACTCGCACTTAAGAGTCAGTCTAGTGTTGGATAGAGTCGTATGCACAAGCAACATGGAGACCACTCCTAGTTTGAAACCTTTATTGCATATGTGTACATAGTTCTTGTAGTTAATAAATATATAGTTAACCTACTTAAGATGGTGAAGACTTCATTAAGACCTACCGATCGGTATCCAACACCCTACAACAGTAGCCTTCAGAGGAAAGCCAAGGTATTAACATCAGCTATAGTAGCATGGTCATTATGTAAATGATTAATAATCCAGCAGCCTAGCCAAATGATCTGGAGACAAGAGTTCAAATCCCAACATGGAAGCTGTGGAATTTAAAATTAATTAATTAAATACATTTGGAAGATAAAGCTCATGTCAGTCCAGGTGACTGTGAAATTACTAGATTAGCAGGATGTAGAATCATGGAATGGTAACAGCATGGAAGGAAGCCATTCAACCCATCATGTCTGTGCTGGCCCTCTGAAGGAGCCATTCCCCTGTCTTCTTCCTGTAGACTTGCATTTTTTTCTTATTCTGATTAGGATCCGATTCCCTTTAGAAAGCCTCAGTTGAATCTGCCTCCATCATATTCTCATGCAGTGCATTACAAATCTTAGCCACTCGCTGCATGGAATGTTTTTCCTCATGTCACTATTGCTCTTTTTGGCAATTATCTCAAATTTGGTGCTGTCTGGTCCTAGATCCTTCCACCAATGGAAAGAGTTTTTCCCCATCTACTCTGCCCAGACACCTCCATCAAATCTCCTCTCAACCTTCTCTTCTCCAAGCAGGACAGCTCCAACCTTTCTACATACCATATATACTCATGTAAAATCTGAGCTTTTTTAGACCAAATTTTTAGGCCAAAAGTAGGGGGTCGACTTATATGTGCCGCTCATATGCCTGACTCCAGATTCCTGAAGCCACTGCTCAACTCAGAATTCAGGCATAGCAGGAGATTCCCAGGAGGACTGCGGAAACGCTTTAGGGAAGTCCCCAAAATATTCCTGAAGAGATCAAACATCCCCGGCAACTCATGGGCTGGAATTTTTCCTGAATTGCACTAAGAGCAGTAGCGGGCGTGGAAACCAGCCCTTTTCCCCATCAGTCGCTATGGTGGGTTTTCAAGCTGTATTGTCCCCGTCAGGCCTCATTAATCATATATCCACGTGAAACCCACCGGATCATTGGCGGGTGGCCTCCAGTTTGCTCACCCCAATGTGACCTCACCGCTTCCTCACTCCAGGTGCCATATTTAAACAGCCACAGCGTGTACAATTCTCAACGCTGGCAGCGCAGGACAGCTCCATTGAAGAGATGGCCCCAAAACCCAAGAAGAGTACTGCCCCAGGTTTAGTGATGCCTCGCTTGAGCGCCTGCTGGGCACTGTGGAGGCCTGCCTACCCCGGAGGTCCTCTACCCCGATCTGGCCACACGAAGGGCAGCAACACCATGAATCCAGCTTGGGAAGCGCTGGCAGTGGTGGGCAGTGCCAATGCTGCCCAGAAGAGGTCAGCCGCCCAGTGCAGAAAGAGGTTGAATGATCTCATCCATTCCGCCAGGGTAGGTCAACTATCTCATCACTCTCAACTCACACACTCACACATCGACAGGGATCTCACTCACTGCCAGTTCAATGGGCATGACCCCTCACTCTCTCACACACACCCTCATGTCTTCATCTGGCCTCATCCTCTGTACTGACCTTGTCCTCAATCCGTCCATAGCTCCACAAACTACCCACAAGTACCCAGCCATCCTTCTCTTCTGCCCTGCCAATGTGTCTTGCTTACCTCCTCTCCATTAGCCTTATTGCAGGACAGGATCGTGCACAATAAAAGGGAGAGGTTCTGGACCAGGATGGTGTGCTGGAACACAAGGTCCTCAGTGACTTCAAGAACAGAGCCATTGCTCTGGGGAAGGCACGTCCTTCACAGGCTGTGCAGGGTCATCTCATTTTCACTCTTGCCTGTGTAACATAGAGGCAGAGGTGTCCTCCCATGTCGTATGCAAGATTGATTGAATGAAGGATGGAAGTGTTAACTCATGGAGAAGAGCGGTATATCCTGGAAGTACATGCACTCTGTCATCTGGCAGACCTTCCATGCTATGAGGTCATATGTGTTCCTGTCTGGTAGCTGCTCTTACAATTTTCTGACATCTAATAAGCTAAGCAATACGTGAGAGCAACTTGCCACCTTAAGTCTATGAGACTCTGGCCCCCTCAGCCAAACTAGTGTCCTGGTGCTCGAACCTACAGGCCTGGGCATCTCTAGCCATGTAGTTCTCTGTGTTGCGGCCACACAGCTCTTGTTTCAATGAACTGATGCGGTGCTGGGCATCCCCCTCACCCAACCACTGGCCGCGGTCACAAATGCTAATTCCAAATGGCCACATGTGGCGGACCATGGATCCATTGAGCATGATCAGGAACCACCAGTCGTCTCTTCAGACAACGTTGATGGGAAAAATGGGGTACGAGCAATAAAGTACTGAAGCTAAAGTCTGCTCGATATTGGAAAGTACGCATGACCCTGAGGTCGTCATGGTGTCAGAGGCTTTTCAAATCGCCAGGGCCAGCACAGGCCGTGAGGGCACAATGTCTGCATTAAAGAGAAGGCATGTTAATGGATGGCATGCAATTGTTTGATTGTCGTTATCCTCAGACAGTCCACATCCATAGTAAGGTGAGAAAAAACGCAGGCCACCGTCCCTGAAAAAGAGCGCCGGATGCTAATATGATTGAGAGGAAGCTAACAGGGCGGACTGAAACATCTGTACATGGATTGAGACCCGCCGAGCCTCCTCGGTTGTCTAGGCCCAAGTCTCACCTATCAGTTGCACCATCGATGTTACTCAGAATGCATTGTCACATTGCTGGACATAGATCACCTCGAGGAGCATAGTCCGATTGAAGGCTACCAACTACGAGCCCACCCACGATAATGGTTCAGCTCCTGCATCGTGTAGGCTGGGATGCAGCAGAGATGCTTGAAGAGTGAGCACCTTCGGACCTTTGATGGCAACGCACTGTCCTCCAGGCAGAACCTCATCTCAGCGAGGAAGCACCCTCCCAAGGCTTCATCAATCTTCAAAGGATCAAGGCAATGGGAACCTGATGTGCACTACTGATCTTCATTTTGAAGTGCATAGTTGAAACAATGGGAGTCACAAAGTTGTTGTTCATGTTGAGCCCTTAAGTAGGTCACTTGCCAAGGGGGTACTCACTCCATCTCGTCATCCTCCTCCTGGAATCTGGTGGCTATGAGGCCCTCCCATGCATGCCTGCCTTGTCTGGCCTGTGCTGTGGCCTCTGTGTCTGCAGCCTTAGCTTCCTCAAACTCATCGCTGTCATTCCCTTCAGGGTCCATAGGAGACATGCAGTTCTTCCATCTCATTGTCTAGCGAGTCCACCCCCTTTGCAGCACCAGGCTGTGTCCTGGAGTGCTCCACCATCTGTCCAGGCTTTGGAATCGCATCTTCAGCATCCCTGTGGTCTGCTCCACCAATGCCCAGGTAGCGGCATGAGTCTCATTGTACCTTCTCTCTGCAGGAGTCTGAAGCCGGCACACGGGCATCATCAGCCACATCCTTTGTGGGTGCCCTTTGTCCCTGAGGTGACAGCCCTGGATCCTGTGTGGCCCCTCGAAGATGTCCAGGATCTGCAATCTACTCAAGATGTATGAGTAGTGGACACTTCCTGGGTATCTGGCGCAAACCTGCAGGGTTTGTTATGGTCGCAGACCAGCTGTACCTTGAATGGAGTGAGTGAAGTGGAAGCCTTTCCTGTTTATGTATTGGAGTGCCTGCTGCCAGGGAGCTCTGATAGCCACATGAGTGCAGTCGATGGCACTCTGCACCCATGGAAACCTGGAATCTCTGCGAAGGCCAGTGCTCTGGCGTTCTGGCGGGCTTGATCCCTGTTGAAGATGATGTAATTGTGAGCCTTGGTAGAAAGGGTGTCTGTGACCTCATGTGTACATTTGTGAGTGGATGCCTGAGAGACCGCGCGAAGGACCCCAGTGGAGCCCTGGAAGGAGCCAGGGGTTTAGAAGTTGAGGGAGGCTGTTACTTTCACAGCCACTGGCAATGGATGGCACCAATCCCTGGAGAATGTGGCAAATGTGAGTCACCAGATCCCTGGACATGCAAAGGTGTGGGCGACACTGTCTCTCGCTGACCTGCGGATAAGACAGGCAACCTCTGTAAACCTCTGGCTCTAGCGAGGTGCTTACACACGGCGTTCCTGTTCTCCACATCCTCTGCGTCTGGAGTGGGCCTGAGGCCCCTGTGAGCCATCCAGCGCCACCACCAAAAGACACTTCTGAAGCTCGTCCAGTAGCCCAACTGCTCTGGGGAGGTGCCTACGCACAGCGTTTCTGTTCTCCACATCCTCTGCGTCTGGAGCGGGCCCTGGTCTTGAGGGTTTCTCTTCTCCCTTCGGCGAGACAGCCACCTCCGTCGCAATCTTCTTCTTCTCTCGCTCCTGTCTGCGATTATACAGGCAGCAATGAACCCGGGCTCCAGCTTCCTGCTGGTCTCCTCTCTGCAGCATCAATGGGAAATGGACAAGAGTCAGGACTCATCTGCAAAACTAACCTTCCTGTCCAAGAGCCAGGAGTGATTGTGGGTTCATGGCCCTGGTTCCCATGTTGCCAACCACTTGCCACAGGAACGATCTACAATGTGGGGTGCGTACCAAAGTGCTTTCCCTCCCCCTACTCATGAGCAACTGCCATGAGATTGCTTTGGCCAGGCGCCTGGATGTGTTGCTTTCAGCCCTGGTGCTGACATCTCATTCACAGCACTGTAATACTACAGTGTTTGGAATATACATGAGCGCCAATGCTTAAACAGGCTGCGCAATATGCTGAGGGCAGCCTGAGCTTAGCTTCTGGGAACCATCTGGTGCCACCACCGCAACACGCTTCAAAAAGCTTAATTGGGTGACCAACTGTACTTAACTTCTGCCTCGCACAAGGGACATGCCATGCTGCGAGCAAGGGGTTAAACCCAGGTGATTGATTACTGCCATTTTGTGCGGTTAGTGTCACATGAATGCGCATGCTTGCCTCACATTGTTGATTCCCTGCAATGTCTTTGAGAGGCCACTAACATTTCTTCACTGTGCCTGCTGCTCATGTGGGAATGCACAGTTCAGTTGGGTGGCCCTTTCATCGCACCGCCCCCACCTCCACCCCACCTCAGTGCATTCAGCTGGCATCTATAGCACCTATCCAAAGCCTCCAGCAGCAGGGTTTGTTCCCATTATATATGTTCTCTGCGCAATCACTGCAGGTTGGAAGATGGTGGATGGGGGTCTGCGCGCTCTCTATTATGCCTTCACTTCACCAGTAATGAGCTCTCACTGCCAGACCAGCTTGCACCCTCCCTGTGCGAGTATGGGTATCCCAAGCCTCCCCTCCTTCATCGCCAAGGAACTGAACGTTAAGATTGCCCTTCCTCATAGGCCTCTCTGTCCTCCCTCTATGTATTCCTACATCCCAATGTTTTTGTGATTCATATCTGTTAGTTAGCCCATGGACGTTCCGAGCTGGAGGTGCCCGTGAGCTCCCCCCAAAACGGACATGGTGCTGCCAGCGAAGCCTGGCACTGAATACTGCGAGCGCCACCTGAAACAAGGTAGGCGCACGATCCTCGAATTGAGGAGCCAAGTGCAGGTCACCAGGTGCACGTCGCTTATGTACCCATTGTCGGCATGATTGCCTCATGCTCCAGCGTGGAGAGAGAGAGGGTTCCAGCGAGCTGGGGTTACAATTAGATGCAAGTCTATGGAAATTGCGTTCCCGGCGCTCAGCAGCGGGAGAATACGGCCTGACATTGACGCCAGGAGCAGACGATCGCAAACTGGTTCCTCGACGACATAAAACCGATTTTTTTTGGGGACCTGGCGGGGATTTTCCCGTTCCCGTCCGCCATGACACCCACCGCAAACTGGAGCGGAAAATCCCGGCGGCGCTGGGTCTCGCGGGCACTCCCAGGCCTGAGTCGCAACCGGCCGAAACGGAGAAGGGCTCGTCCAGGAAGGCGGCCGGACACCTCGAGAGGCTTCATCGGGGACAGGCAGAGGTGAAGTCGAGGCATCGGAGGGAACGCGCCAACCTCCGGACAACCCATCGAGCCAACCCTTCGAGCACCGCCTGCTTCACACGCGGCCGAGACTTGCAGATCCTGCCTCGGACTTATCAGCCATCTCAGAACCAGAGTGGAAGCAAGTCACCCCCCATCCCCAGAGACTGCCTCAGAAGAAGGGGGTTGTCATCTGGTTCATTAAGGAGGGGGGGGGGAATCTGGGAGAGGCGGGGGGCAGCGGGCAGGCCTGGGAATAGCCGCGAGACCCAGCGCCGCCCGTGATCAGGCTCCCACTGCCAATTAACAGCCAGCCAGTGTGAAAGACGCGCTAAGAACCTCAGCGCTGCCGGAGCGGGGGAGGGTGGAGCGCGAGCGCCGAAGTCTGCGCGTGCGTGGAGGGGGAGAGCGCGCGGAGGGGGAGAGCGCGCGGAGGGGGAGAGCGCGCGGAGGGGGAGAGCGCGCGCTGACAGCTCCCTGGAGGCACAGAGCTGCCTCGGGGAGCTGGCGGAATTAAAACACAGAAATAAACTTTTTGCACATGAGATAAACACGTCCCCACACGTGACTCGGCCACATCAAGAGGGACATGTAAAAAAGGGATGTTAAAAATTTCTATTGTTTTCTTTTTCAGTTAGCGTTGGAAACCTCATTCCACTCGTGGATGAGGCTTCGTTAAGAATGTAAAGGCCGCCAGGCCTTTTCGCCTGCTCCCCAACACCATCCCCCCCAGCCGAATGGTTGAGCGGCCAGTGAGAAATGCAGCCTTCGTTATTTATTTAAGGGCCTTAATAGGCCTCTTCTTTGTCGGCGGGCGATCAGCCGCATTATTTTCAAGGCAGGAAGAGGTTAAAACAACCTCCTGCTGAGTGAAGCCTCAGAAGAGTGTTCAGTAGGAGGTCCTTTGATTGTTTACCAAGGGAGAAGCAAGATCAACGCTTGCACCAGTTGAGAAGGCGGTGTGGATTTTTACCTGCTGATCTCTGTCGGTTCGGCTGCTTCCAATTTCTATTTGTTTTGCCGAACTCTCGCTTAATAAATGAAATTGTTGCCACTGTTGAATGATTTCTGAAACTAGTCCATTGTCAGCAACGTAGCAGCAGCAAGAGTTTGTTCATTTTGGGGCAGAGACAGCTGGATAACAACAACAACTGGTATTTATAGCACCTTCATTGTAGCAAACCATCCCCAGGCACATTCACAGAAAAGTTCATCAGGCAAGTTTTGACATGAAGCAACACTGGGAGATAATAGGAAAGGTGACCTAAAGCTTATTTAAAGAGGTAGGCCTTAAGCAGCGTCTTAAAGGAGGGGAGTGTGGGTTATGGAGGGAATTCCAGAGCCTTGGGGCTAAACAGCTGAAAACACGGCCGACAATGGAGAGTTGAAATTGGGGATGCACCAAAGGCCCTCCAGCAACAAATGCTACGGCCAGGAATTTCCTGCCTAAATCTTTCCTCCTCTCCATCTCTCCCTCCAGCTATCAGATGTAAAACCTAGCCTTTCGAGTAAACTTGTGGCTACCTCTCCTAATATATTCCCATGTGTCAGATTTTGTCCCATGACACCCCTGTGAGGCGTCTAGTAAGTTTTACCACGTTAAGGATGCTATATAAATGCAAGTAGTTGTTGCTGGCTATGGTTGATTCCTGAATTGAAATACACAGGAAAGGCCACCCAAATGCTAATATCAGATATTTTCCTGCAACGTTGGGCACCTATAGGGCCAGCTGAGCTCTGCATTAAATAGCTAACTGCGCCAGGCATGTATTAAGCAGTCCTTTTAACCAAAAAATATATAAGGAGAAGATGAAACACTTTAATAATCTCAATTCCCAAAGCTGGACTTTTAAAATAATGAACAACAAAAAGGGTATTATTTGGAGATGGAATTGCAGGTTCTACAGCAGAATGTAGCTCAGTGGCGAGCTGCAATGATTAATTAATTATATTCCGGGGTTAAATGTGCTCATGCAGTAATTATTCACACACACACACACACACACACAGACGCACACATATAGCTGGGCTGGGAACATCACCATATGAATCAAGAGCAAAACCTATAGGCAGGTAATGAGTGCTATGTGGAAACAGTCAAATGATTCAGGCCAGTTAAACTGATAACTGTACTATTTGCATATCTTAGCCTCCCTAGAGTAACAGCTTCATTTCAGGCAGATGGCAGTTCAGAAGCGAAAAACAGAGAACTTTACGATGCACACAAGAAGTCAAGAGAAGAATTAGGAGTAGAAGTGGACCATTTGGCCTCTCAAGCAGACTTATCTGATTGTGTTCTCAACTCTGTTATCCTGCCTGCCTCCCATAACCTTTGATTCCCTTGCCGATCAAAGATCTGCCTAAGGTAGAAGCAAAATACTGCTGGAAATCTGAAATAAAAACAAATACTACTGGAAAAACTCAGCAGGTCTCACAGCATCTGTGGAGAGGAATACAGTTAACGTTTGGAGTCCGTATGATTCTTCATCAGATTTGTCTAGTTCAACTTGAGAATGCCTCATTGCCAGAACTTTCCAACAAGCACCAAGATGTAGCTTGGCTGGTGGTGAAAGGCCCTCCCCATCAGATCCTTCCTACACGCCAGGAGTCTCACCCCACTCTGCATGTTGCCCTCGAGGTGGCTGTGGTGGGGGAGAGACAGTTGTTCATCTCCTTTTGGAATGTGTCTATGCAAAGAAGGTCTGGAGAGAGATGCAGTGGTTTCTGAAGAGGTTCATTCCGAGCAGTTCTGTGACACAGGACTCTGTGCTCTACGGCCTGTTCCCAGGGACACACACCGAGACAAACATCAACTGCAGCTGGAGGATCATCAACTCGGTGAAAGACGCTCTTTGGTCTGCCCGAAATTTGTTGGTCTTCCAATGCAAAGAGTTGTCCCCAACAGAGTGTTGCAGACTGGCACATTCCAAGGTCCAGGACCACGTGCTGGGGGACGCACTAAAGCTTGGGGCAGCCACTGCAAAGGCCCAATGGGGAAAGTTCGCTGTCTAAGACCTTGCTACCATAGTGCACCGAGGGTCTGGGAAAGGTATAGACCCCTCGGGCTGTACGGCTCACAATGAATGTATGTGTTGAATATTAAATGTATCATAATTGTGTTGAAGCACCTCAGAGTGCAACATGATGTATGTTGACAATTCCAATACCATTACTCTGTCTGACTGTCTGTAATGACCATATTGAAATTACTGTAATATTCATTGATTGTATTGAAGCACCTCGTGATCCATGTGTATAAGTTGAATGTAATTGCGCTTTTTGTGATGACCATTTAGAAATGTTTTGTAAAGTTCTTTCAGATATGTTATGAATAAAGTATATTTTTCCAAAAAAAAAATTCAATGACCCTGCTCTCTGGGGAAGAGAATTCCACATCCTGATGATCCTCTGGGAGAAAAAAATTCTCCTCATCTCAAGCTTAAATGGGATACCCCTCATTTTTAAACTGTGTCCCCTAATTCTAGACTCCCCCAAAAGGGGAAATGTCTCCTCAGCACCCACCCTCAGGATCATTCTTCTATGTGTCTGTAACTCTGGAGACAGTTAAAAATGTCAGGCCATAAGACCATAAGACATAGGAGCAAAAATTAGGCCAATCGGCCCATTGAGTCTGCTCCGCCATTCAACCATGGCTGATAAGTTTCTCAACCCCATTCTCCCGCCTTCTCCCTGTAATCTTTGATCCCCTTACCAATCAAGAACCTATCTATCTCGGTCTTAAATACACTCAATGACCTGGCCTCCACATCATCTGTGGCAATGAATTCCATAGATTCACCACTCTCCGGCTAAAGAAGTTTCTCCTCATCTCTGTTCTAAAAGGTCTTCCCTTTACACTGAGGCTGTGCCTTCGGGCCCTAGTCTCTCCTACTAATGGAAACATCTTCCCCACGTCCACTCTATCCAGGCCTTTCAGTATTCTGTAAATTTCAATCAGATCCCCCCTCATCCTTCTAAACTCCATTGAGTATAGATCCAGAGTCCTCAAACGTTCCTCATATGTTAAGCCTTTCATTCCTGGGATCATTCTCATGAACCTCCTGTGGACCCTCTCCAGGGCCAGCACATCCTTCCTGAAATACAGGGCCCAAAATTGCTCACAATATTCTAAATGTGATCTGACCAGAGCCTTATAAAGCCTCAGCAGCACATCCCTGCTTTTATATTCTGGTCCTCTCGAAATAAATGCCAACATTGCATTTGCCTTCCTAACTACCGACTCAACCTGCAAGTTAACCTTAAGAGAATCCTGGACTAGGACTCCCAAATCCCTTTGCACTCCAGATTTCCGAATTCTCTCCCCATTTAGAAAATAGTCCATGCCTCTATTCTTCCAACCAAAGTGCATGACCTCACACTTCCCTACGTTGTATTCCATCTGCCACTTCTTTGCCCATTCTCCTAACCTGTCCAAATCCTTCTGCAGCCTCCCCACCTCCTCAATACTACCTGACCCTCCACCTATCTTTATATCATCTGCAAACTTAGCTAGGATGCCCTCAGTTCCTTCATCTAGATCATTAATGTATAAAGTGAAAAGTTTTGGTCCCAACACTGACCCCTGCGGGTCCACTAGTCACTGGCTGCCATCCTGAGAAGGACCCCCTTATCCCCACTCTCTGCCTCCTGCCAGACAGCCAATCTTCTATCCATGCTAGTACCTTGCCTCTAACACCATGGGCTCTTATCTTACTGAGCAGCATCCTGTGCAGCACCTTGTCAAAGGCCTTCTGGAAGTCCGAGTAGATAACATCCATTGGCTCTCCTTTGTCTAACCTACTTGTTACCTCCTCAAAGGCAGGACCCAATTCCAGGATTCCCATCCCCATTCCCAGTGCCGGCAATTTTCACCGGTGTGTGATAAGGCTGCGGGTATCAATACATCAGATGGAGAAGCATTGGCCTGGATAATGGTCTTCCTTAAATAGAGCTATGGAATGTTTGACATCCTTATGAACCACTGAATCAGGCACTTTTCTCATTTAAAGGTAGGCGCCGCTAGCGTTGCAGCACTCCCTCAGCACTGCACTGGTGCCTGAGTCTGGATTCATTGTATGAGTCCGGTGGTGGGACCTGGGCCAGGTTTCTTGCCGTCGAGGCAGAAAGCTTGAGCCGGGAAATTTCCTGACTCGGCAGAACCACTTCCTTATCTCCCGCCATATTTTCGGGAAGGCGGAGGTGGGGTGGAGGTGAGCCCAGCTCCTTTGGAAGCTGTTCGGAAGCAGGTTGGAGGCTGCTGAGTGGCTAGGTGGGCTGGCTAGAAGGCTTGCCTCAGGTCTCTGTGACTTAATCCAAGTTATTTTAAAGGCTGTTGGAACACCTAGCCTTTTCCTCTCACAGCCCCTCGCTCTCCCAACTACTTCCCATGCTCCCCCCCATACTTCACTGGCCACCTCAATGCCCCAGGCCCCCTCCATACCCCGTGCCACCTCCCAGCCCCTTCCACAGCTGCCCTGCATCCTCCATGCCCACCCAGTGTGAACTTTTCAACCAGTGAGACATATAATAACAATGGCAAGTCTTGAAATATATTTTAAAAATCACCCGTTCAGAAATCTGCTTTGAAAAAAAAAAACGCTTTTCTTATAACCCTATAAAAGTGTCAATCAGACAGTCATTATAGCAATAATAACAGAAGCTTCACCCCAATTCACAACTCTTAATCTTGTTTAAATAAACAAACAAACATTGAAAGAAAGAGTTCAAAGAAAGAATACCTTATTATGAGCCCATAGGGATGTCAATCAATCAAAGCAAACACTCCACTTACACCTGTGAAAACAGAAACCACCCCCCACCCACCGCTAAAACAATCCATTTGTGATTCTTGGAACTCAGCCAAGCATTCATAATGAGGCCATCTGACAGAACAGTTGTATGTCCATTTGTTTTTGTTGATACAGCTCACAGGTGATTTCAGATACAGGGGACATGTAAGGGCAATGGGGGGCATGGAGGAGGCATGGGAGCATGAGTAAGACCTTTCAAACCATTCTTTTCAAAAGGTTTCTGAATCCAGACTATGTTCACAAATCCTCTGAAGGTCCACGAACCATGCATCCTCTAGAAGCTGGTCTGACTCCAAGAAATTGTGGGGAGGTGGTGGGGGCTATGAGATGCCTACCCCTGCAATGGGCCCAGCCAGGTCAGGAGTGCAGGGTGTGGGCTTGCTAACCGCAACCTTATCATGTGCCATCAAAAAATGCTGGTGCTGGGAATGGGGATGGAATCCCAAATTTTTAAAAATTAATTTATGGCATGTGGGCATCACTGGTTAGGCCAGCATTTATTGCCTGTCCCTAATTGCCCTTGAGAAGGTGATGATGAGCTGCCTTCCTGAACCGCTGCAGTCCATGTCGTGTAGGTACACCCACAGTACTGTTAGGAAGGGATTTCCAGGATTTTAACCCAGCGACAGTGAAGGAACGGCGATATATTTCCAAGTCAGGATGGTGAGTGACTTCAAGGGAAACTTCCAGGTGGTGGTGTTCCCATGTAACTGCTGCCCTTGTCCTTCTAGATGGTAGTGGTCGTGGTTTAGGAAGGCACTGTCTAAGGAACCTTGGTGAATTCCTGCAGTGCACCTTGTAGATGGTGCACACTACTGCCATGGTGCATCAGTGGTGGAGGGAGTGAATGTTTGTGGATGGGGTGCCAATCAAGTGGGCTGCTTTGTCTTGGATGGTGTCAAGCTTCTTGAGTGTTGTGGAAGCTGCACTCATCCAGGCAAGTGGAGAGTATTCCATCACACTCCTGACTTGTGCCTTGTAGGTTGTGGACAGGCTTTGGGGAGTCAGGAGGTGAGTTACTCACAGGATTTATACATCCCAGGATTCCCAGCCTCTGACCTACTCTTGTAGCCACAGTATTTATATGGCTTGTCCAGTTCAGTTTCTGGTAACTCCCACAATGTTGATTGAGTCCCACCCATCATTTTTGAAGGCCTCCAAAGTTGGTCTGAGTCTGCAAAGTCCAGCCCAGAATCTTCCAACTCAGAGATGAGGGTGCGACCAACTAAAATAAACAGGGCAACTCTTTTGTTCTGTGAAGTGTCTTGAGACATGTTTCTACATTAAAGGCATTATATGAATGCAGGTTGTAGCTAGTATATAAACCTATACCTGCCTATAAAGCCATTGGGAAATAGTTTTGATTGGATGAGCCTGATGAAGACCTATATACGTCTAAGGGTTACCAGAAGGGGCAGAACCTTTGGCTCAGGAACATCACATTGAAGGTGGGCTTCAGATCAAAGAAAGGTGGGTCAGTGTGACATTCTGGAGAAAGCCCATTCAATGGGAAAGCACTTCAAAGGAACTGTGGCTTCATTATCCAAAGCTTGGTCAGAGGGATAGGTTTTAAGGAACTTCCTAAAGGAGGAGAGAGAGGTAGGGAAGTGGAGAGATTTAAGGAGGGAACTCCAGATATAATGGTCTAGGCAGCAGAAGATATGGCTGCCAATGGTGGAACAATTAAAATTGGGAATACTCAGGAGGCTAGAATTGGAGATGTGCAGATATCCCAAAGGGTGTGGAGCTGGAGGGAATTACAGAATTAGGGAGGAGCAAGGCCTTGGATGGATTTGAAAGCAAGGATGAGAAATTTAAAATCTAAGCATTGCCAGATCGAGAGCCAATGTAAGTCAGCACAGAGGTGATGGTGGAACAGGACTTTGTGTGAGTTAGCACACAGGCAGCAGAGTCCCTATTGGTCCAGATTCTACATAATGTTAAAGCAAATGGTCCCAACTTGTATTTGAATTGGCCACAGGGTTAATAAAAAGGTCAATCCAGAGATAAATAAATCGTCACGGTCGCCAGTCCCTCAAAATGAGGATCTAGGCTGCTAGGCTTCATGATTTGTGTGTCCTCGAGTGACTCAACAGGCCAAACCTGGAGTCACAGGCCTTTGGGCAGAGAGGACAAGAGTTACCCGGAGAAAGGAGGGAGAGTTCTGCTCTCTCTCATTCCACTTGTCATTTCTCCACAGTAGAGTTAATGTGGTCATTTTCTGGCAGTGTTGGATGAGGCAGTGCCACATGGCACAGTTAGTGGCAAGTTCCTCCATCGCATCCATGTCAATTTGTCACCTTTTAAACAAGGCCTTCAGAGTCTCCTTAAAACATTTTCTCTGTCCTCCTCGAGATCAGGTGCCATCCTTAAGTTGTGGAAAGAGTTTCTGCTTGTATTTTTAATGGCAGTCAATGTCATTATGAAGTCAATGAATTTTGTACACATTAATGTCTCACAAACAGCAGTGGGGTAATGGGTGTTGAGCAAAGGAAGACTGTTGGCCTGGGCACAAGACTTCTCCTGAAAGACTCAATGGATAGTTAACTAGGAGCTCAGCCAAACACCAAAGGCATCACAACTTCAGCATCACCCTAGATGCCAGGCACAAGCATTGAAGTGGGGTTTTAGCCAACAAATTCCTGATCCAAAGGCAAAAAGGCTACTGCAGAGGCAGGTACACGTGTAATAGTGTGATACCTCATGTTAACTACAGCCAGCGAGTAAGAAAAAGTCACTCAAGGAGTAGGTTGAATGAACACGTGGACAACTGCAATTCTGTGGCTCAGCCTCTCATCTGCAGCAAAAACTAGTGGTGCCAATTAAATGCAATGTGGTCTATTGCTAAAATTGTAGATTAAACAAAAGGCAACTCCTGAACAATATGTTCCCTTACCTAATTACATCCATTGGGTCTTAGCTGGGCATCAGTGAAATATGGACTCACATTCTGCACTATATAGCAAGTGGATTATTGAATTAAGATCACCTGCTGCAAAACTAAAACAACAAATAAAATGCTTCCAAAGATATTGAGCACGAAGCCTGAATTAAATTACTACCTTGAAAATAATCTGTTTCTGCTAAACCTAGTAATCATTTGATAAACTGACTTATTGTTCTTGTTGATTATTCAAAACACCAGGCCTATTTTCGCCCCTTCATGTATAGCCCAGAGTTTCCTTATTTTCAGCATTTGCTTATTACAATGTTATCTGGGGTTTCATCCATTTGACAATTAAAATGATTTATTTTTACAGCAAATGGATTAAATCTCTTTTGCAATTTATGGCTGTTCAGACAGAATAATTGCAGCAATATTAGTACAGGAATAGGGTACAAAGTAACTGATCAAAAATGCAGATTAATTGAATCCAACAATTGGATTCAATTAATCTGCCATATAGGTTAGGGTGTGAGTCCATCTTGCTCTGATGCATGGTTAAGACCTAGTTAGAGTTTTAGCATATTTTATTTCACTCAGAATATGGGGCAAGGCTGAATTTATTGCCTGTTTGTGGCTGCATTGTAAAAGTGGTGGGTGGCTTTTCTGTCACCATGAATGAATGGCAACGCCTCTTCAAGTTGGAATGGTGAGTGACTTAAATGGAGGTAAGTTTTGCATTTGTGTAATGCCTTTCATGAACACTGGGTGGGTCAAAATATTTTATAGCTTATTACGCACTTTTGAGGTGTAGTCACCGATACAATGTGGGAAAGATAGCAGCCAATGTGCGCACAGCAAGCTCCCTCAAACAGCAAGGTGATGGGTTATATTATAATATTGCTGTTTATCTCCTTCTCTGTGTCAGCTGTGCAGAAGTTAACACTACTGCCTTTCAGTCAGACAGTTGTAAAGTATCAAATAGCATTTAGAGGCAGGAAATAGACCATTCGGCCCAGCTGGTCCATGCCAGTGTTTATGTGCTACACAAATCTCCTCCCACCCTACTTACCTAACCCCATCAACATATCTTTCTATTCCTTCTACCCTCATGGCCTTGTTTTGCTTCCAATTAAATGTAAGTATGCAATTTGCCTCAATGATGTATTCCATGTGGGAGCGAGTTCCACATTCTAACCACTCTCTGGGTAAAGAAGTTACATCTGAATTCCCTGTTGGATTTATTAGTGACTATCTTATATTTATGGTTCCTGGTTCTGGCCTCATGTGCAACTGGAAAGATCTTCCCTATATCTACCCTATCAAACTACTGCACCATCTTAGAGACTTCAATCAAGTCATTCCTTAGTCTTCTCTTGTCTAAAACAGATTGTCTATTTGAGTCCCAGCACTGTGACTTGAGCACAAAATCCAGACTGACAATCCAGTGGAAAGCTGAGAGAGTGCTGCACTGCTGGAAATACCATCTTTCAGACCAAACATTAAATGGAGGTCCCTGTTTGCCCTCTCAGTTGAAAGGCAGTACTTGAATCTATAATTAAGGGCAATGTGACTGAACACTTAGTGAAATTAGAGATTTGTATTGGAATATGGAGTTGAGGCTTCAATCAGGTCAGCCATGATCTTATTGAATGGCGGAGCAGGCTCGATTGGCCAACTCCTGCTCCAATGTCATATGTTGTAAGTGATAAGCCATATCTAATGAGTCTAGTGAATTTATTAAGGAAAGAATAGCCGACAAGGAGAGGTCTATGGATGTTGTCATGAACAGAATGTATGTATTCTATTATGGCCTGTGATCAGTATATTTTGTATGAAGCTGGGGTACGTTTTCTCACCCCTTGGATGGTGCATGTCAATTAAATAACTTCAGCTACAAGCTTTTGTGAGGTTTAAAAGTAAGGAAGATTATTTACTCTTACACAATTATCCTGAATTTAAATGTGATGACTCATACATTCATCTCTCACACACTCTCATATACATAAAGATTAGATAATGCACTTCGCCATTTATAATAATCTGAGTCTTTGATTTATGCTCTCCGGTCTCTCACGAAGGCAGGCCTGTAGTTTCTTGGATGGTTTGATGCTTTGACATTGAAGCAAGTGTCTTGTAAAGTGAAGGTTTTTCAGCAGGCTGTGAGGTTTCTCATGGTTGAATTTCTAGGATATTTGTTCTCAGGTAAACTCAAAGCTGAACCAGGTTGGAGGAGTCTTTCTCTCTGTCAGGATCTTCCACTTTCAAGGTAATGCTGTTAATTGTCTTGGCTGCTTGGTGGCTTGCAGCCAGTTCATATTCTATCTTTCTGGTCACTGAACTATTGGTTCAATGGCTTTCTGGTGGAACTGCCTGCAAACAGCTTGTGCTGATTTTTAACAAGCAGACAGAAAACATGGCTGTCTCACCATGTGACTTCCAGAAGTTCAAATTTCTTTCTAGGTAAAGGGTGGTTTTTATGTTGATTCCA